>NC_083607.1:5151515-5454545 GCF_029168945.1 Cannabis sativa | reverse complement strand
GGTGGTGGGATAAGGCAAGAGTGTGAGAGTGGGCGAGAGGGTGAGAGTGGGCAAGAGGGTGAGTGAGGATGAGAGTGGGCTAGAGGGTGAGTGAGGGTGAGAGGGTGAGAGTGGGCGAGAGGACCCAACTTTTGGAAAACACTCGCATGCAGTAGGTCACTCGCATGCAACAGACCCCTCGCATGCAGTAGGCCACTCACATGCAGTAGGCCCTTTGCATGTACATGACCACTCGCATGGAGCACACCACTCGCATGCATTAGGCCACTCACATGCATCAAGCCACTCACATGCAGTAGGCCACTCACATGTATCATTCCACTTGCACGAAGCAAGCCACTCGCATGTGTTAGAATCTCAATGCATGAATGCATGTTTCTTAGCCTCACCAACCCTATCAGGACATTGTATTAAATCATCACTCTCTCAATGAGGTAGCTGACATTTAGCATGTTGTGAGGGGAAGAAGCAAAACGACATCACACACGAGTACAACCATGCTTCAACTGTAACACATAAGCATGGGAAGAGAAGGAGTAGTAGAGGCATCTTACCTGTAAGCTCTGGTGGCCCGACATTGAGAATGCTGCAACCACTACTCCTGCCCCCAAGACCAAGTGACACTTGACATCAGTAAAAATTTCAAGACCACCTCCTGTAACTGTAGCTTGCAAGAACATGACGTCCTTCCCTAGAACTTGGGGGCCACTAGAGGATTAATATGTAAATGAGAACCAATAGGACTCACCTACAAATACTCCCTTTCTTAAATTTAAAAGTAGTTGGAAACTCTTTGTAAAAAATATCCTTGAATTGATAGTACAAGGAAGCTCATTTCCCACCATTATTGTTCTACAAATTTTCTTAAGTTATACTTTGATTTCATATATTTTCTCGCATTTTGATATATACTCAGAGTTTCTAGCCACAAGTATCATTTACGAGTTCTTACCGTCAACAATTTGGCATTGTTTTTCGGGAGCGACAAAGTTTAAAGTTTTGTTGATTCCTTGCTATTTCAATAACATTCGAAGATGCCAAAACCTTCTTGATGTCTACAAGGCATCAGAATCCCCGTGGACAATAAACAATTGGTCACTATCAAAGGAGACCCCCTACCTTACCCCTCCGGGCATCATCTAGGTGGAAACAACCAAAGCTTAGAAGATCAAACCATGAGAGATCGAGTTTCTTCAAAAACCCAAAGAGAAAACCAAATGAATTCTTAGAGGATGCCTCTGACATCACATGGCACGATGATGTCATCAGTAGCTAACCCCATTGATGAATTTATCTGACCATCTAGACAACCGTCTCCGGTATGATGCCTGTCGCCACCTGCTCTACAAGGCTTGGGCGTCTTAAGCAATAGTCTTAGAAAAGAGAACTTAATATAATTGGTGAGCTCAGGCTCCTGAATTTGTTTCTATGAAGAGGAGATAAACAACCTCCATTGGAAGAACCAGAGGTTAGAGACCATGGTGGCCGGTTTGTAAAAGGTGTTGAGTGGCATACTCGGTAAAACCCAAGTATCGCTCTCCAAGTGCGAAAGCAAACTAAAAGAGATATAAGAATCCATTGCACGTGTTAATGGAGGGAAATTTATGCTCCTACTAATGGTTTCCCTCAAGATAGCTGTAGATCATACATTTCGTTAGACAGATGTCCTACAGGTCAGCAGAGACTGCCCGAGCTAATCCTCCCTTGAAAGGTCACACCGAGGGAAACACACCATAAAGTTGAGAAGAAACTTCATCTAAAAAGTTTCACGCTAGGTGAAACCTCACTTATGGCTTCCTTCTAAGAGGAAAGCAAATGTAAGGTGGTATTCCTAAACTATATTGAGAAATCAAAGACAGACGAAATGAGAGAGGTACCTCAAGCACCTCCCATGCAAACAATGAAGAGGTTCAAAGTTCCACCTACTAATCTCCGAGGGAGAATGAGGGAAAAAACGAAGGAGCTGAAAGTGGAAATGCCAGACCTATGCTGAAGAATAGCAGTCGCCTCAAGAGGAAGCTTGAATGATGATGAAGAAGTTGATGAAGAATCTCATTTCTCAAGGGAGATTCAAGTAAAACTACTTCCACCTAACTTCAAAGAGCCACAAATGACACCATATGATGGTACTACTGACATGAAGTACCATCTCAACATTTTTAATGAACTGATGAGGATGAAAAAGTCTCTAACAAAGCTAGATGCCAATGCTTCATGGTCACGTCAAAAGGAACTATGTACAAGTATTTTAATCAACCAGAACTAGGAACAATCACACCTTGGAAGCAATTCTCAAAAGATTTCGTCCAACAACATCAAGCTGCATGCGATGACATCATGCCCATCATAAGCATCACCAATGTGAGGCAAGGAGAATAAGAATGTTTGAGAAACTACATTCGACGCTTCAACGCTGAAGTTACAAAAATAGAGAAGGAATCAAAAGATGAACTCAAGATGGCCATAGCTGTAGGAATACGCCCCAAGAGCAAAATATGGGGAAACATGCTGAAAGATGAGTTGAACAATCTTGATGACTTATATGAAAGAATGAAAAAGTATATTTCTGTGGAAGAAGGTAACCGAGACTTAGAAGACGACATGGGTGGAGACACATTGGAGAACTCATTGGACCTCTACAGGGTCTGTTAGGCGACATACCCTTGAACTTATCAATTGATACGCCTAAAAGACACCTTTATCCCTCAACCCATGGGTGCCAAATATCTAAGAAATTCTAAAAAGCGGAACTACCCCCTTCACCATAAACAATCAGAAAATATTCTTTAGGTTGGCTTCCTGAAGTATCTTATGCCGTTTAGTATGTCTTATTAAATCAAAGGGAACACTTAAGTTGACCTCCAGTCCTCTAGTAGTAGCAACTGCACCCAGGTACTTACATGTGGGTCTATCTTTATTAATGAAATATTTAATTTTCATCTTACATGCGATGCTCATCGCCCTCCACCCATACACTCTACTTGTTTACTATAATTGTCGATTGAAATTGCCAAAGTAACCAAAATGGTGGAACAATAAAATGTGTTGGGCGACGCCAACACAAACAATAACTACTTGCCAAAAAAGCCTCTTTAAGAATAGGATTAGCTACCCTTGCAGTCCAAGATAATAACAATGAGGAGGCACCAAATCTACCTTATGAAAATAATCCTAGAATGACTTGAGTTGGCTAGCCAAAAATGGTCTTAAATAGACGCTTGTAAAAATAGTACTATGGCTAAAAATGAGAAGGACGCTTGTCAATCAAAAATTATAAGCTAATAAGAGGATAACTAGCTCACAGGGCCGATACGTCCTTATCCATACCAACACATAAGAGGATGACTGGCCCATAGGGTCGATGCATCCTTAGTCGTCAAGCACTAACAAATATTCAAAAGCGGGGCATGAATGTAGAGAATGATGAAAAAGGTTGAGCAAAGTTTAAAGGAAAAAAAAGCTCCCTAAGCACCCAATGGGTAACAAAGAAGAGGTTGAAACTGCTCTAAGAGTCAATACTTCCTTAATGAAAAGATTACAACCATCAGAAGGTCGAGAAGATTCAAGGAACTAACGTCTCCCTTAAATTCCAAAATTAAGGTTAAGAAGGTACGACGAACCAACATTGCCCTCATGTAATAATAATAATATTAATAATAATAATTAATATGCCAATCTCAGTAAAGAAGCCTTAAGCACCGTCTCGTCCATGTCCACAAGAGAAACTAGGCAACGAGGCTCACACCTGCGCTTTCCGCAAGACCCTAAATAGAGGTCTTCAACTCCTTATGATCTAGGACCCCAAGGAAAAGTTTCACCGTCTCAAAAGTTTAGGACCCCAAAAGAAAAATCTTCTTATGTCAAGACATGAATAAGAAGACTAGCATAAAAAAGCTTACAAGAGCACTTGAAAATACTCTTATGAACTCAGGAGCAAATGTTAATCCTAAAAATTAGTAAGGTTTCGAGATTAGCCAAGAAAAGTAAATGCATTACGACAAGCATCTTGGAAAGCTTGTTGGCTTGCAAACATCTTGGGAAGCACAAGAATTTATAGATCTTTTTATCCAAATTAGATTAATATTTAGGGAATTATGCTCAAATATGAAAGGAAGTGCAAGGGCTTGCAAGCATTTGCACTCTCAAGCTTGCATCGAGCCACTCACACGTAATCTGACGAGTGAGCATGCGTGAGAGTGTGAGAGCAGGCGAGAGGGTGAGAGCAGGTGAGAGGGTGAGTGAGGATGAGAGTGGGTGAGAGGGTGAGAGAAGGCATATATCTTTCCATCATTTTATTCTGTGAAGTGTCACTGTGAACCGAACAGTTCGATAAAAGCCTATTGAAGATTCAAATAGTAAATAAATAATTATTCATTTTATTACAAATAAGAGCACTTACATACAAATTGTTCTTACATTTTAGTAGATATATGAAACGTGGGGAATGTTTACGTTTCATAACTGTTATTTAAATAAGATAAAAAATAACTACTATGTCTCCCATTCTTATAAATAGCAATAATCACGTTGTTTAAAGGACGAGCAATTTTTCAACTTAGAGGAAATTCTGTCAAATTATATATATAACGAAAAAAAAAATTTAAAAATAAGAATGACTCATGGAGTATGTAGATTTTAATTACAAAATCACGCAAAAAATTCATCTTTCATATTAAATATATAATAAAATATATATTTTCTATACATTAGACATTCAATACAGATCATTAATTATCATGTCTCATTTATGTTAACAAAATTTTAGGCTAATATATATTATTGTTCATATATATAATATATGTAATATATATGTATATTTTTTGAATTTTTTTTATATATATTGTTGAATTTTATTAGGTTAATTTTTATTTTTTATTTTGATAATGATAATAGTGTAAATTGTATCATATTATATTAATTTTTGCGATTTAATTAAAGTCTTGTAGTGTGATTGCGGTTTAAAAAATTATAAAAACTACATACACAAGTTAATTTGAAAAAAAAAATATTGGTCATAATCCACACCACCTATCAAGGCTGGCGCCCCTGAGGTGAGACGAAGGAGGCGGCCGCCTTATAGGCCCCGCACCGCTCATGCCCTATTTTGAAAACAAAATAAAATATAGTTAGTAATAAAATAAATAATGTCAAATATGTGTTGTAGCCTAGTGATAATTTGATTAGTTTACCAAGTAAGAGATTGAGAGTTAAAACCCGAATAGCCTCACATTTTCATTGGGCTCCAATTTTTAATTTTGTCTAAGACCCAAATTAACATAAAGTCACCTATAATAACAACCCTATGACAAAAGAATTTTTAAATGCCCTAGTAAAAGTCATAATAGGTGTGCCAAATTTTTCGGAAGGTAGAAAGTTAAAGAGCTTATTTAATGTAAAGCTAAATCATAGCTTTAAACTATTTAAGAAGTATCCGTATAAGTCAAAATGTGTGCTTAAAATATTTAACAATGTGTTGATAATAAACATTTTTTAATTTATAATTGGGCTAATTAATAGCCAAACACCTTAGTTCACCCTAATCATGCGCGCTCCTCCACTAATGAATAATTAATTTTCACATAATATGGATTTTTTTTTTGAAAGGGACATAATATGGACTTTCAAATAATTAATATATTGCAATGTCACCTTTTCAATTTTTTTTTAATACATGAATATAATAATAGAAAAATTACAAATAAAGTGATCTGATTCCTATAAAGATTAATGATCGATATATCAATAATGCCAATATATATTATCACTTTTTGCGTGAAATTTATATTTAACGTGTATCTAAATTAATGATGTATCAATTATATATAATTATCTGTACTACAAATTAAAAAAGAATGAAATCTTTTTAGTCACTATAAACTTTTTATGACTAGATGTGATTTTTAATCCCAACAAAAAATTATATTGTGATTAAAATATAGTATTTGAATACAAGTTGTCGCTAATTAATTTTACTTATAATATTGTGACTAAAAACACATTTAGTCACAACAAATTGTGATTATTGTGACTAATAATACTTCTAGTTACGAACTTTTTAATTACAATGTAAGAATAATAATTTATAATTAATCACAATTTTTTTACTTTTAGTCACAAATTTTTTTGTGACTAAAAATAAATTTTTTTGTAGTATTGGTCAATATATTTAATAATCAAATAAAATTTTATTTATTTATATATCTAGTAATAATAAATTTGTTTTACTTTAATTGTCTCTTGTATAAATATAAAAACATGAACCAGTTGGGTCGGCTTAGAATTTTTAATTATTTAGTTTCGAACCCTTTATATTCACAATTTTGTTTGTAGTCATCATAACTTATTAGCTAGCTACAGATATAATTGATCTTTCTCTTTCCTAGTTCCAATCGAAATAACATAGAAAATAAATCAAAATTTCCTCAAACTATATATAATTACAAAAATGTATAAATTTGAGTTTAGAAAATATATTAACAATAATTGTATTTAAAGACTATTCTTCTTAATTATGACAGGTAATTATTCTTTGTTGTAATATTTATTGACAAAGATTTAAGATTGTTATTACTAATATTATTAATGGTAATTTTTTTGAGTAATATATATAAAATAAGTATTAGTTAACTTGGTTTACTCCGACAGCTAAAGACAAATCTTGGCATCTAAATTACGTATCTACAATTACACAACATATACACAAATACCATAGTGTATATCGCAACTGTTTTATAATTTAATTAATTTATTATTTTTTAATATGAAATTTGTTTTGAGCTGTAATTTATATGAGATAATCACATATTTGTGTATATTAGCTAGGTTATTATTAATTTATTTATATATATATTGGTATAGCTAGGGTTTCCATGTATATATATTATGTATAGTTGAAATTAATATATGTATGTAGAGAATATGGGTTGGAATAATAATGATAATAATGGGTCATCATCTTCATCAGATGGGAAAGAACGTCTTCGTTGGACACAAGATCTCCATGATCGCTTTGTTAACGCTGTCACTAAGCTTGGCGGTCCTGACAGTTAGTATATATATATATATTATATATGATATATATGTGTATTTATATGTGTCTTATAATATATATGTATGTATGACTATTTCATGCATATAATACAGGGGCAACACCGAAGGGTATATTGAAGGCTATGGGGGTTTCTGGGTTGACCATTTACCATGTTAAAAGTCACTTACAGGTTCTCTCTCTTTTTCTATAATATATATACTGTATATTTATATATGTGTATGTATATGTTTGTACTAGTTAGGAATTAATCAACTCATATATATATTACCGTGTGTCGTTTTGTGTATAAAAATTATTCCATTCACCAAAATTTCTATATGCGTACATATGTATATATGTATGTATAATATGTGTATATATAACAGTATATTACTACAGTTGATACACACATATGTATTATGATCAATTTACTTTATTCTTGATCTAGAAATCAATATAATTAAAATAATTTTTTCCTTTTGTTAAAATAAAAAAGCTTTTGCAATTACGTACGTACGTACGGAAAATATACAAAGTAGGGTTTTTTTTCTCTTATTATATGGAAGTAGTAGATTATATTAGGTGGTAATTTGTTTTGGAAATATAAGCATTACTATTTGACATACCATACTAATATAATATTTAATAATTATTAGCTAGCATTTCTCTAGAAAACATTATACCTTCAATTCCAATTATATACGTATATATATATATTTATATAATACAACATTATTTGTACTTGATGGTACTAGCTACCGTTAATTCCAATATTTGGAAAAAAGACATCATCATCATCATCACTACATGCTTAATTTAGGTTTTTCGGCTAAGAGCATTTTCAATACTATTTCTTATTTTATTCTTTTAACTATTATAACTAATTAAAAGTTAAAATAGAGTCATTTTAATTGTTTTTCTCTAATTATACTCTTTACTTAGTTACTAATATTAATGATTTTAATAATCTTTTATAATTTGAATTTATTAACTATAAATTAATTTTATAAAATAATGAAAAAATAATAGTGTTTTGGATTATTAAGATACACTACTAATTAAAAAAGCTTAACCAAAAAGTAAAAAACCTACCAAAACCATTTTTTGTATGTTGGGGTTCATTAATTTTTTCAAATCTCACCTCTTTAAAAAAGGATAGTATAAAGTATAGTGATTACATATATTTATTAATATTATTATTTCAACCAAATAAACAAAGTATTATTGTGATATTATTGAACGTATATTAATTATCTCATTGTTATTATTTCAGAAGTATAGGATGGCAAACTTTATTCCAGAATCGAATAACAGTAAGTGTGAAATATATTTATTTTTAATTTTTAACAGTTAGAAAGAACTTCCACGTGTAGAAAATGATTAGTACGTAGTACTCTATTAATTATATGCATTCTTATAAATAATTTTGAGATAAAAAAAAAGGTTATAGCTAGTTTTTTATTGTTTGAGCCTATCATCTAAAACTAATATTAATTTATATGTATATGTATTTGGCTCCAAATGTGTATGTACTACAGGAGGGAATAAGTTTGAGAAGAAAAACATTTCAGAAATGCTGCCAAATTTCACTGCAACATCGTGAGTCCTTATGTTACATCATTCTTTATAATAATATATATATATATTTATAATTATTATCATTTGTTTTGAAATAAAAATTAATGCTATATATATTTATATATATGTAGTGCTGCTCAGCTAAATGAAGCCCTAGAGATGCAGAAGCAAGTGCAAAGCCGACTTAGCCACCACCTTCAGGTATATATTATACATATATATATATATATTATTAATAGAGAAGTAGTTTGTATACACTAAAAATAAAAAATAAAAAATAAAAAATAAAATATGTAGCAGAAGATACAATAAATATCAAGTTTTGTGAATATAATTCTACAGTATATACTTGGTGATTCTTTTATAATCGATCATTGTGAATATATAATTGAAATTAATGGCTGTATTGAAAACGTTTTAACAAATATTTTAATATCTAAAATTATTGATATTTCTACCGTGCACTCATTTTCAACATCTAGAGACTTTTAATTTTAAATTTTTTTAAAATAAATTACAATAAAAAAAAGTGTTGTTCTCTATTTCAAATAAGTATATAATAAAAGAATTAAACATGGAACAAATTATTTAAACTTTATTTTAGTGCATGTATTAAATTATTTTAAATTTTTTAAAAATTTACAACAATATATATTATCATATAAAAAATTAACATTAAAATTATATATATATGTAGAAAATACAAAAAAGACTGCATCTATAGATCTTTTTCTATATATAACCATAAATTTTTGACCATATTATAATTATATATAAATGATGTAAAAATAACAATTTATATTATAATTAATAAATAATAATCTTTCTTTATATATATGAATAATTGATTTGAAGTATATATATTAATTAGTGTATTAATTTGTTTGAGGAAACAAAAGAGCATGAAGGTTAAAATGGAAGTCCAAGTAAAGTACATGGAAAAAATCATCACAATAGATCATCATCATCAGCCCAATCACAACAACAACAACAATACTACTACTAATAAAAAAGTAGTACACACAAGATCATCACCACCAAAATATATGAATAATAATAATAATAATTCAAATGATTATTATTATTATTCCAAAGAATTATTATTATCTGAATCAGCACCAAATAGTACTACTACTGAAATATTATTATCCCAATCCCATCATCATCATCATCAAGATCAAGGAATTACCTCATCATCATCACCATCATCATCATCCACGTCATCATCATCTATATCAGATCAGCTTAATAATAATATTCCAGCTACGAAGAAGCATAGAGTACTACTTGATGAAAACGACGACGTTTTCTCTTCTGGATTATTATTACAATCATCAGTACTTGATTCAGATTCACATTTTTTGGGTGAAAACATGCTATTATTCCCAGATGATAATATCAGCTTCTATTGGAGTATTATTAACAACATTAATACTATAGATTAATTAATAATTTATTTACATCTTTTGTGTACAATATAAATATTTAGTGCTACTAATAAAATTAAGTTATTGTCTTCTTGACTTTAATTTTTTTTTTATTTATTTTTAGCAAGTGAGAGTTTGACAGTTTAAAGACCATTTTGGTTGTTTTTGCAATAGTACACAACATGATTAAATAGATGATATAAATGCAATATTTCCGTATAGCATATATACATATATATATTCAACTTAATTAATTTACACTATGAGGTATGAACCGTTAAATGCCCTTGATTCAAAATTTTGTAATTAAATATAATTTTTTTTGGGAAATTATAGTAAATTACCATAAATTATAGGACCATATTTGTAAATATCTTCAGTTCAAAATTTATAGTAAAATGATTCTTTTAGATTATTTATTATTTATATTGTCTTATGCTACATAAAAAAAATCAATAATTTTTTTTTTCATATTTTATTTTTATTAGAATTATAATCAAATTACTTAAACATTATAGTATATATGTATATTAATTTTGTTAGAAACAAATTATTTGAAAGTTATGTCGGTTTTTTTAGTTTTTATAAGTTGCTGATATATATAGATTTTGTTGTAGTACAATATATATATATATATATATATATATATTTTCTATGAATCAGTTCATTACTCCAATATACTAATTTACAACCTATGAGCATCTTCAATAAAAAGACCTCATCATGTTGAATCAATTAAACTAATTTTTTTGGGCCATATATACTACATAATTAATTCAGAGTTTTACAACTCCTTTACTCTATTCAGAATGATATGTACATTATCACACTTGGAATTCCATAATTTGTTGTTCTTATTCTTCCAAATGTGGTAAACCAAACTGGCCAAAGCGGCATGCCAACACTACTTTTTTTTCTTAAATTTACTGTACTTTGATCTTTCATTCACCACACCAATTTTGTTGTTGAATTTGAAAATGTTGACCAATACAGCCATTCTTTGATTTTCAGTAGGTAGGAAAGTGAGAAAGAACAATAAAATAAATAGGTGTGAATTAGATTTCTTGGCTGTTACACAATAAGCAGACAAAATCATCAATGGTTCCAAATCCCAGTAGCCTGTCTCTTGTCCTCAATCTATTCTGAAGTGCTATCTACATTATGAAAGTATATTTTATTTTGGTATATAGTATATTATTATTCAAATTATTTTGCTATGTATAATAGTAGTATATAATTTTGTTTACATAATATAAATATTTTAATATATGTATATGATTTTATTAGCATGCTTCATATATTTAATTATTATTTTTATATATTTTGTGATATATTTTTTAAAATAATATTTAATTAGTTTCTATTTTATTATATATAATTTTAGTGTCATGATATATATATATTTTAATTGTGGTATATAATTTGGTTAGTATAGTATACACATGTATTAGTAATATATATATTTTTTTATTATTATTGTTAGTATATATATTTTGGTGAATAGTATATGTATTTTTTATTATACTATATATATAAATCATTTTTTTAAATAATATTAAGTTTTATTTTTTATTATACTTTTGTTGATATGATATATAATTTTATTAGCATCTTATATATTTTTATTTTTATTTATTGTTATTATATGCATATATATTTTGATTGTAAGGTATATATATTTTTTGTTATATGATATATAAGTTTTATTGTATAGTACTATATCCTTTTATTTTAGATCTTGCATGTGAATTTTTATTTATTATATATAAAGATGATATAATTATTTTATAGTTTGTATATAATTTTGTTAATATGGTATATACAATATATTTTTTAATAATATTATATTATTTTGTATTGTAAGTATATATGTTTTGTTATATGATATATAATTTTTGTTGTATATCATTTATTTAAGATCATATTTAGTTTTTATTTTATTATATATAAAATTTTTGGTATGTATACATAATTTAATAGTGGTATATATAATTTTGTTAGTACGATATATATATATTTTGAGTATTAATTTAGTATTTTTATAATTTTTTTGTGGTATATAATTTTACTACTACAGTATATTAATTTTTAGTGATACGATATATCAAATACTATTGTATATATTTAATGATCTAATATATTTATTCATTTTTGTTACAATATAATAATATGCAATACTAAAAAAATTATATAACTTAATTTAATTATTATCTTTATTTTTCTAAAAAAATAATATGTAATAAATATATTTTTATCATTTTATTAATTAATTTATTATATTTGATTATTTATATAATTGTTTTAAATTTATGGAGCCCATTTTTATATAGGGATAATTTCACAAATATACAAAAACAACAAAAAAATTACAAAAATACAGTTTCACAGAATTTTAAACATTTTTACGAATTTTTTGATTTTATTTACAACAAATACTGTATTTTTATGTTGTATTTATATTAAATTGTTGTTCATTTTTTTGTTATATGTATGTTATTTTTTATTGTTGTTTTGATGTTATTTAGATGTTACTTTCATGTTACTTTTATGTAGTTTTCTTGTTGTTTTCGTGTTGTTTTTACGAAAAACTGTAAAAATGTAAAAAAAAAAAAAAATTCTATTAACTGTAAAAATGTAATTTTCTTACCGAAAATAGTGCGTTATAATTATTCTTTTTTTATATTATTTTGTAAATTACACATATATCTTTTATTTGGGCTTGGCAAATCAGTTACCCATTTTGGGCCTATATACTTCATATGAGTAGTTGGTGCATAAGCAAAAAGTGGGCCTAGCTATAGATGACTTTTTCTTATGTCATTTTATGGGTTTTTATAACAAAAATTGAGATTTTTTTTTTTCTTTTAAGACAGTTATTTTATTGGAAAAATTAAAAAGACAAAAAAAATTAAATAAAATAATAATAATTAATTATAAAAATTTTAAAAAATATATATATGAAAAAAAAAAATATAATAAGGTGACTAATTACCATAAAATGTATTTTTCTCATTTTTTTAAATCTATTCTCTAAAAAAAACTAGAGATCTTTGTAAACTTTACAAAAACCAAAAAAAAAAAAAAAAAAAAAAAACCATAAAAGTTTCCCTTTTCTTATTGATAAGATTTGACGAATAACCCTTTTAGTAAAACCAAATAATGTAGCATTGGTCTATTTTTCTTGGGGGCGGTGGGGGATGGTTCATGGGAACAAAATGACAGTCTTTAATTGAATTAGAAAGTAGTATATTTTAATGGGGTAAAATAATATTGGAAAATTCTACAATACACTCTTTTAAAATGAGTGTACTGATGCAACTCCTAACTGTTTCGATATTTATAAGAATTTTTTAGTGTAATCTTTTTCATAGTCGTATACGTTATAGTTATTGAAACCATCCGGCAAAATTTTAAGAAATAAAATTTAACACATAAAAAATAGTGGTCAAAGAGTTTGTTGTACGCGTGACTTTTTTTTTTTTATACGAGTGTGAAATAAACGGTTTAAACATTGAATTCTATATTGTAAATTATTCTGAATTTCTCAAAATTTTATAGGATGTTTTAAATAACTATAATGTACACGACTATGAAAAAATTTAGACTAGAAAATTCTTATAGATACCGAAACAGTTAAGGGTTGCATCGGTACACCCATTTAATAAGAACTTAAATGAAACTTTAAATTTTGTGTTTTCAAAATAGTATTTTGAGCTAAATTTTTATGAAATTAAAATTTAATACTAATCTGAACTGAGTGCGTTATAAAACTACAAATTTTTTTATTTTTAGTCACAAATTAAAAGTAAAAAAGTTGTGACTAATTATAAATCATCATTCTTATGACTAAAGTATCCGTGACTAAAGATACCCACTCCAGCCACTTCAAGAGGGACTGTCCCCAGCTCCGATCAGAGGCACCGAGAGCTCCAGCGATACCCACTCCAGCCAGGGTGTTCGCTATCACTCAGGCTGATGCAGATGCCAGCCCATCAGTTGTCACATGTCAGCTTTCTATTAACAACTCGCTATATTCAGTGCTGTTTGATTCTGGGGCTACACATTCTTATGTGGCGGCCAGAGTCTTTAGTAAATTGGGTAGACCGTATGATAGATATGAATCAGGGTTTGGAACCCTATTACCTGGCGGAGAATTGGTTATCTCCAATAGGTGGATTAGGTCTATGCCGATCAGGATAGATGGTAGAGAGTTAAGTGCTGATCTGATAGAGATGAGTTTAGTCGAATTCGATATTATTTTAGGAATGGATTTCCTATCTAAATATTCGGCGAGCATTGATTGTAAAAGGAAGATGGTGGTCTTCCAACCGAAAAGTGAAGAACCATTTGTGTTTGTTGGTTCAGTTCAGGGTTCTCGGATCCCGGTGATCTCGGCTATGTCAGCTAGAGAATTGTTGCACGGCGGTTGCATAGGGTTTCTGGCCGTGGTGGTGGACACCACTCGGCCAGATACCATTCGGCCAGAGGACATTAAAGTGGTCCGGGAATTTTTGGACGTTTTTCCCGAAGAACTTCCAAGGTTACCACCTCAGCGAGAGATTGACTTCGTGATAGACTTGGCACTAGGGGTGGAACCGGTTTCCAAAGCCCCGTATAGAATGGCTCCAGCTGAACTTAAGGAATTAAAGATTCAGCTCCAAGGGTTGCTTGATATAGGGTTCATTCGGCCCAGTGCGTCACCCTGGGGAGCCCCGGTTTTATTCGTCAAGAAGAAGGATGGATCTATGAGGATGTGCATCGACTACAGGGAATTGAACAAGCTGACGGTGAAGAATAGATATCCATTACCTAGGATCGATGATTTGTTCGATCAGCTTCAGGGGAAGACGGTCTTTTCTAAGATTGATCTCCGTTCGGGTTATCATCAGTTGAGAATCCGAGAGGAGGACATTCCGAAGACGGCTTTCCGCACTAGGTATGGACATTACGAATTTCTGGTTATGTCATTTGGACTAACCAATGCTCCTGCGGCATTCATGGACTTGATGAATAGAGTATTCAAGGATTTCCTCGATATCTGTGTGATTGTGTTTATCGACGACATCCTCGTGTACTCTCAATCAGAAGAGGAGCATGAGTTACATCTTCAGATGGTACTGCAACGGCTTCGAGAACATAAGCTTTATGCCAAGTTCAAGAAATGTGAGTTCTGGCTATCTCAGGTGTCCTTCCTAGGGGACATTGTGAGCAAAGATGGGATCAAGGTGGATCCCGGGAAGATTGAATCCGTCAGGGATTGGCCGAGACCGAAGACAGTGACAGAGATTAGAAGCTTCTTGGGTTTAGCTGGGTACTACTGTAGGTTCGTCGAAGGGTTCTCTAAAATTTCAATGCCCCTAACCGAGCTTACAAAGAAGAATCAGCGGTTTATCTGGTCAGATAAATGCGAAGCTAGTTTTCAGGAGCTGAAATAGAGGTTGATTACCGCTCCAGTGCTAGCTTTGCCTTCGGACAAGGAGAAGTTCGTAGTTTATTGTGACGCATCCAAACAGGGTTTGGGTTGTGTATTGTTGCAAGCCGATCGGGTCATCGCTTATGCCTCCCGTCAATTAAAGGATTATGAACAGCGATACTCGACTCATGATCTAGAGTTGGCCGCAGTGGTTTTTGCATTGAAGATTTGGCGGCATTACCTTTACAGGGAGAAGTGTGAGATCTATACCGACCATAAAAGTCTCAAGTATTTCTTTACTCAGAAGGATTTGAATACGAGACAAAGGCGTTGGTTGGAATTAGTGAAGGATTACGATTGTGAGATCCTCTATCACCCCGGAAAAGCCAATGTAGTGGCCGATGCCCTGAGCAGAAAGGGTCCCGGGCAAGTAGCTAGTATGGTTCAGATCTCACCTCAGCTAGCAGAGGATATGGTTAGATCCAACATTGAGTTTGTGGTAGGTCAGCTTCACAACTTAACGCTGCAATCTGATCTATTGGAAAGAATAAAAGTCGCTCAGATGACAGATCCGGAGTTAGTGAAGATCCGAGATGAGGTGTTGGCTGGTCAAGCCAAGGACTTTTCAGTGTCAGACAGTGGGATGCTTTTATATAAAGCCAGAGTTTGTGTTCCAAATAGTGTGGAACTTAGAAATGAGATCTTTGAGGAGGCTCATTCTACCCCGTATTCTCTGCATCCCGGCACCACCAAGATGTACCAAGATTTGAAACCGTACTTCTGGTGGAGCGGTATGAAGAAGAATTTGGTAGAATTCGTATCGAGATGCCTCACTTGTCAGCAGATTAAGGCTGAACATCAGAGACCAGCAGGGTTGTTGCAGCCTTTAACCCTACCAGAATGGAAATGGGAAGATATTACGATGGATTTTGTGGTCGGGTTACCTAGGACCACGGGTTTATTTGATTCCATCTGGGTAGTGGTGGATCGATTTACGAAATCTGCTCATTTTCTGCCGGTTAGAACAACATTTACAGTGGATCAGTTGGCAGAGTTGTATGTCAGAGAGATAGTGAGACTTCACGGAGTACCGAAGTCTATAGTTTCGGACAGGGATCCGAAGTTCACCTCCAAATTTTGGCAAAGTTTGCAACGGGCAATGGGTACAAAGCTGAAATTTAGTACAACATTCCATCCTCAGACAGATGGTCAGTCCGAAAGGACAATTCAGATATTGGAGGACATGTTGAGAGCCTGTGTTATGGACTTTGAAGGCTCATGGAATAAGTATCTACCGTTGATAGAATTTTCGTACAACAACAGTTACCAGAGTACGATAGGGATGGCTCCCTATGAACTGTTATACGGTAGGAAGTGTAGATCTCCCATCCACTGGGATGAGACAGGGGAGAGAAAATACTTAGGTCCAGAGTCAGTGCAACGGACCAATGAGGCGATAGAGAAGATAAAAGCTAGAATGCTTGCCTCACAGAGTAGACAGAAGAGTTACGCAGATCCGAAACGCAGAGATGTTGAGTTCCAAGTAGGGGAACATGTGTTTTTACGGGTATCTCCGATGAAGGGGATTAAACGTTTCGGGAAAAGAGGCAAGTTATGCCCTAGATTTGCAGGACCTTTCGAGATTCTCGAGAAGATAGGTCAAGTGGCATATCGGTTAGCATTGCCTCCAGCCTTATCAGCAGTTCACAACGTATTCCATGTCTCGATGTTGAGAAAATACGTTTCAGATCCCTCTCATATACTCAGTTATGAGAGTCTTGAGCTACAGCCAAACATGACTTATGAGGAACAGCCAGTGCAGATCCTGGATAGAAAGGATAAAGTCCTTCGGAATAAGACCATAGCATTGGTCAAGGTTCTTTGGAGAAACAGTAAGGTGGAGGAAGCCACCTGGGAGCTAGAGTCAGATATGAGAGCTCAATATCCAGAGTTATTCAGGTTAGATTTCGGGGACGAAATCCTTTTAAGGGGGGGATAGTTGTAAAGCCCGCTTAGTTTAATTTGGAAATTTTCAGTTAATTATGATTAATTATGAAATTATTTATAGCTATTTAAATAATTTATTATACTGTTATTTATGGAATTCAGAAATGCATGGTTATGTCATTCAGTAGTTTTCATATTTTGCATTTCCAGTGCCCGGTATTTTGGAACTCGGCGTTTGGCTCAGTAGAAATCACAACTTAGTATGTTATTAGTTTGGGGCGGTATATTAGACATTGGGAATGTCAGAAATGGCCGGGAAGTTAGAATTTCCCAAAAATACCCCTTTAGTATGATTTATGTGTTTTTAAGATGGAGGGGCAAAATGGTCTTTTTGCCCATTAGTGTTTTGTCTTTTAGTGACCTTATTATTTGAAAATTTAATATTTATTTTAATGTTACTTGGCTGAAATAATGTGTTATATGCCTTAAAAATCCTTTTTCTCTCAATTTCTACACTTAGTCAAAATTAGAAAGAACATTTCAAAATCACACACTCAAAGCTCTCTCTCTCTTTTCGGCCAAGGCTTAGGCTGCTAGGGCTGGGATTTTTCTGCTCAAATCTTGTGATTTTCATCTCCTCTTTGTGTAATCCTAGTCAAGGTTTGATCACTTGTAACTTCCCTTTGTGTTTTCTTGAGTTTTAAGAAAATGTGATGTAATGCATGCATGAATTGTGGCTGTTGTTATTGCTGTGTTTTGTTATTAATTTCTGGGGTGTAAGCATGTTAAATTGAGGTTAAATAAGCTGTTAGAAATGCATGTAAGCTACCTTGTTTCAAGTTTGGATTTTCTAGCTCAAAGATGTAATTTTTGAAGAAAATGTTGGGAAACTGTTGCTGTATTGTTGTTAATGTTTTTGTTTGTTTTCAGAGGTTATATTATGCTAGTTTAAGAGGATTTAAGTTGGTTTGAATGCATGCTAGGTGGTTTTGCTCAAGTTTGAGTTTAGAACTCAAAGCTTGAGCTTTAATGGCATATTTCGTATCTGTAATTTCTGGGCTATTTTAATGCTTTGAAAATGTTCTTTGGGGTATTTAGAGCAGGTCTGGAAGGTTTGGTATGAAATGGGCTTGATTTGAGTGAGTTAGGAATTTTTGAAAAATTCCTGCGAGGAACCGGAATTCCGGTTGTGCAACCGGAATTCCGGATGAGGGTCCAGTAATTCCCAGAACCTAATTCGGTTGCAGAACCGATCCTACGGTTGGAGAATTTTCAGAACCCGTGTTTTCCTCGTTTTTATGTTTTAGGGGGTATTGCCATGCTTTTTATCGATAGGGAAACTTTTAGTTCCTAGTTTAAGTCCCCGGGAAGTGATTTAGCGTGTCACTTATAGTGTTGTGATTTTTATGGTTTAGGAGCACATGTCCGTAGCTCGGCTAAAGTTCCGGTCGGAGTTGGCCGCACACCTGAATTCAGAATCCAGGTAAGATTAGTATAACAGTATGCATATGTAGATTACATGTTTAGCGTGCATGTAGGAAACCTGTTAGATTACATTAGTCATGTATGTTGGCTTCAAACCATCCAACCCTGCCACGTCGGTACAGGCTGGAGTATGACCAGCAGCCGGAGTATGACCGGTTCGACCGATCAGGCTGGCACTTGGTTGGTGGTTCCGTACTATTGACCTATCCCGTCTGCATGTGCCGGAGTATGACCGGCGGCGGGAGTATGACCGGTTCGACCGATCGGGAGGATACTTGTCAATAGTACCGTCCCTATGAACGTTCGTAACTCGGTACCATGTTGGACATGGCGGTAGTGGCTCGCATGCCGTGTTGGACACGGCAGTAGCGGGACTCAGTATCGTGTTGGACACGGCAGTTAGGGTTATGATCAGGGGTATGGGCGTCTGATCATAACCGGGATTATGTATGAGTATTATTATGCTTTTCTTACTGAGTCTGTCGACTCACAGTTCTACATTTATGTGTAGGTAAAGGCAAGGCTAAAGCTGATGGACCGTGAGCGAGCTTGTGAAGATTGTACATGTCGGGGCGGTTAGGCCTGAAGCGTACGATCCTCGGGACAGCGAGGCTGATTTTTGTAACTGGTCGCTAGGCGACATTTATTTTGTGTATCAGTTAAACAGTTAAATCTTTTGTAAATGATTTTATAATCGGGATCCCGAGTCTTTTGTAATATTATTTTATAAGTTTAATTAAAAAGCAAAAATTTTAATTAATCACGTTTTTCTATAAACCTCGTTGATTAGCAACGAGCTGCACAGCATGTTTAAAACTCACGTAATACGCCTATGTTAGTTAGGGTGTTACAGTGCAATTCCAAGTTCTATGGTGGATGCAATAAGGAATTAATAAGTTAGGGAATTTACTTGGTAAATTCTAGTTCTGCTTATTGGAAGCTCGGTTGTATAGGCCCATGGTCCCCATACTAGTTGAGACCATACTGCTTGTAAGACTCAGATAATTGATTTTAATTAATCAATTATAATTCTAAAATTAGACTATGTCTAGTTTGTGAATTTTCACTAAGCAAGGGCTTAATTGTGAAGAAAAGAGATTCTAGGTCTTATTTATTAATCAAGAGACTTTATTAAGTCCAATTAATAAATATATTATATGACAATTTTATTTGATAATTAATTTTAATTACTAAATAAATAATTTTGGCATTTAAATGGTTAGAATTAAAAAAATAGTATTTTTGAGAAAATAAGGAAAAATTTGTCAAAAGTGGAAAAATTCCAAAGAGGGCCCCATTACTATGGCCAGCCACTCTTATGGAATTTCCACTTAATTTTTTCATTATTTTAATTCCTAATAAATCCTAACCTAAACCTAGGTGGTTGCCTATAAATAGATAGTGATGGCTCACATTTAAAAGATGATGAAATTTCTTGCCTTCAGGAAAAAATTGAGCCATCTATTCTATACCTATATTCGAACTAGCCCCTCTCTTTTCTTCTTCATATTTTCATACCTTGAGTGATAGAGTGAGTGCCCACACACATCAAGTGGTATCTCAATCATAGTGTGTAAGACTGTGAAGAATCCAGAATCAAAAGAAGGACATTCGGGCTCAGATCTTGGTGATACTCTGCTACAGACAGGATACAAGGGTTAGAGATCTGAGTGGAAAAAGCCACTAATATTCCGCTGCACCCAATGTAAGGTTTCTCAAACTTTATATGTGTTTATTTACATTGTTTTAAAAATTCATATTTAGGATGTTAAATAACATACATGGTAGTAAATCTAGATCCTGGTATAATATATTCCAACAGACGTGTCCCTTTCCTCGTGCAAGGTCCTTGGGTGATTGATTCAGATCATGAGCATCTGGCTTGTGCTCATTTGACTACTTTCTTGCATGATACCTGTGAACACTTTCACCACAACGTTTAATATTAGGATTATGTACCTCATTATTAGCATTTTATGCATCGAAAGGTTAACGGGGATGGGGAACGTTTTGTGTGCGTGGCATTCTTGTGAATTTGACTTGCAATGCTCACATATGCTCTTGTATTGTTATATACTGTGTGGTAGTTAATTGCATACCCTCAGCGATATGAATTGGTGTAATTGGTGGGAAATTATTACATGTAGTTGCCATAGGACTTGTTGTGTCTCTTGCAACTCTAGAGAATTCTGGGAACAAATTTAGGGGGATGATGTTGGTTTGTCCTATATCCCTAAAAATGGTGTCGATAACGGGATTCGCACCCAAAGTTCCACTGCTATTGGGTAGAGCAGTGGTCTCATTGACATTGATATTGTTATTTTAGATTGTAGCCATCATCTTCCTCCAAAATCACAGAATACTATTAGAAATCCCCTCCTTCTAGCACTAAATGTTGTCAAAGGAAAATATACAAAACCTGAAATTGTGAGTATTCGAGATAAACAAGAGTACCCTTGTATAGAATTGCGAGTATTCAACTAGGGTAGCGAATACTCAGAGAATAATATGCAAGTATGCAAATAAAAACATTATAAATGTAAATGAAACAATAAATTATAGTGGTTCAGTCAGAGCTTTGTTTAATTAGTTCTTTTTTTGCAAGAGTTTTATTGGTCCCTCTATTTAGTTTGGATAGCCCCCCTTTATATAGAAAGTAGGTGTCCCTTTAGATTACATAACCAGTCAAATAGAACAGTCATTACATTAGTTATATTCAATTAAGAAAGAAAGAATAAATGAAAGAGCAGTTTCGACTATTCTTGATTAATTATTTAAACTTATGCGACTTGGGAAGTCACAAATCGGTCGTTCATCTTCTAAACATATGAGCTCATAGGTTCTTCGGTTTTTATTTGTGTATAAGGTCTTTAGACCAAAGATAGCCTCAGGGCTATCTTATAAAGCAGAATGCCTGCGATTACCCTAGTCGCGTAATTGGGCATTCATATACTGACAACATATATAGAATTTGTGGGTTCTTGATGAGTTTTCGCGCACCTATCTTTTGTACAAGACGTATATAAAGATGCAGTTTTTATATATAGTCCTAGAAGAGATACGCTTGTTTATCACATAAAATCGATATATGCACGACCAGTGCTAACTTCTCTTGATCTTATTTTTTTTCGGTTATGTTGGGCATAGTATACGACTAAATCTAGTCTTGGTAGCCCTTTCTTCCAAGTTTCTATCATGCGAGGTTGGCTCTCCCAAAGTCTTATACTGACACGTCATTCTTTTCCACTCGAGAACTTGGTCCATGTGTCAAACATATACGAGATTATATTCCTATTTTTAGATGAAAATTAATTTGCACCATAACGTTGATTTAATTAATTTGCACCATAACGTTGATTTTATTATTGCTTTTCTACTCAAAATTTTATTATGTTGTTGAATAGTTTAAATATTATAAATAATAATAATAAATAGATAGTTAGGGATATGTTTCATATTCAATGGAAACTAACTTTTATTACTATAGATATATTTTGTGGAATTAAAGATTTTTTTTTTTTTTTTTTTTTTTTTTTGAACATAGTGGAATTAAAGAGTTTGAAAAACAGAAAGTTCCCATGCTATAAGCTAGTGACATGTATAATATATTAATAAAGCATTACTACTTTAATGATGATATTCTTTAACAGGGTCAAAAAACTTTAATATTATTTAAAAATATAATATATTTTTTATTTTTAAATATTCTAATAATATAAGTACCTCTAAAAATTATTAAAATAATATTATATTATTATTTAATACATATTAAATGATTAACTTTTTTCTTAATTTATAATAAAATAATAATAATAATAATAATAATAATAATAATAAAAGATATAAAAAATGTCAATATTAAGTATTTTTTTACGTTCTTTTTCACTTCAACAGTAAGTATCTTTAAAAAAAATGTAAAAAAATATATCCATGTTATCAAGTATTATTTGTAGCATTCTCATTGGAAATGCTCTAACACTATATCGATGTGGTACTTTACAATTGGTTAACAATTTTTCATATTATTTATTAAATTAAAATATGTAAAATCAGATATTAAAATGTATTAATAACTAGTATGTCACTTCTTGTGGTGTTTGACTCCTTTATTTCTCATATTAATAATATGGTAAAACTTCACTAAAAAAATCTTACATTTAGTCACAATAAAATTTGTGACTAAAAGTAAAAAAGTTATAACTAATATTGTAAATTATTATTCTTATATTGTAACTAAAAAATATGACCGGTCTTGAAGTATAGTAAATCATAGGAAAAAAATATTTTGGGGTCTTTATTTAGAAAATTATGGTATTTTTTAAAATAATAAAAAAAAAATATATAGTTTAAAAGAAGAATTTTGTTTGGACTCTTAGGCCAGGTGGACCTTAAATACAAGCCTAACTCACTTATACCTAGGGCCAATCTGCTAAAACGTTTATGACTAAATGTATTAGTCACGAAATTATAATTTTTTATGATTATTAAATATATGTTTAGTAACATTAATATTTATTGTAATTAAAACTAAATTAATAATAATTTATATTTAATTACTTTAATTACAAATAATTTTTTTGTCAGGAGTAAAAATCACATTTACTAATAAAAAAAATGTATGTTATGATTGAAAAATTGGCATATTGAATGTAATTTATTGGACCGACAGAGAGAAAGAAAAAAGATATAGAGACAAGAAATGTCTAATACTGACTGTAACTCACATGGTTCGATTAGAACAATATTGACTTAATTATTCAACTACACAATCGTTTGTATTATTATTATTATTTGGAAACAATATATGCCAGAACTGTAACAGACCAATAAATATAAATATATATATTGAACTATTTAGTGTGTGTGTATATATGTAAGCATATATATATATATATTGATATTAATATAACATGTCCCCTTGACTTGGGGCAAAACAATACATATATTTAATAATATATAGCTAGTACTATTACGTATAACAAATTTTCCACATAATCAACAAAAGTAACGTACGTGCCATTTATTTTACAGATATAGATAATAGAGAAATACCATACATATTTTTTGAATCACACACACATAGTACAAGTACAAAGCTAATAATTATATATTAAAGTCATAATAATATATAATGAATAAGACAATTCTTCATATATGATGAAGATGATTTTATGGTGATTTTAAAGATTCAACTTGTGATTTTCCAGAGATACCTTTAGTCCTAATGAAGAGTCTATACTCATCAAATGTCATAGGAGAGTAAAGTGGAGGTCGAGTTTCATCATCAACAAGTTGTTTGATTGGTTCTATTATTATGTCACTCTTTGGGTTGTAAAAGAATGCCAATGACACTCTGTCTTTCTCCGAATTCACTATCACTCTGTGCTCCACACTCTTGTAAATTCCATTGCTTAACACCTATATATATATATATATATATTATGTCAAACATAAACACAAATTAACCTAATATCTAATAATAATACAAACCATTGTGTTAGACCAATAAATTTTACTTGTAATAATAAAAACATTGGATATGATCCAATCAACACCCCTAATTCTATTTATAATAATTATAAATAGAATGGTAAATTTTTTGAAAAATGAGCTTCCTCATATTTTTCAAAAATTGACCCCTTCAAATATTTATATTTAATTTGAAAAATATTTCTGCCCCCGCTGCAGACTAAGCGTTTTTTTAAGCTAAACATCTTTAATATCATTTTTACTATGGAAAAATATTATAAAAAATTTAAGGGGTTTTTTTATTTTTACATTTCAAAATATTTTTTTTTTTTGCAAAATTTCACACAAAAACCTTATAGCAACTAACAGAGCAATTTAAATCGTAACCAAAATCTATATAACAACCCACATAGAAATCACTGGAGAAACCATCGGAACAACCCAATCCGTAAATTTAGAAAAAAAAAAAGTTAAAAAATAATATATGAGGTAATTTCCCAAAATTTAAAAGCATTATTAATTTTTTTTTCTTTTGAATTAGTACTAATTAATGACTATATATATACCTGAATTTGATCAGCCAAGTTGACAATAAAAGCATTTGGAGCAGGCTTAACAGTGATCCAACTCTTGTCCTTACGTATTTGGAGCCCGGCAACATTTTCATCGGGCAAGAGAAGTGTCATGCCGCCGGGGTCAGAGTGCGACGACAGCCCTAGGGTTAGGTCAGGTTGTGGACATTTTGGGTAGAAGTTAACCCTTAAGCAAGCTCCAATGTTTTTTTCTCCACCAAAGCAATTTAAAAGGTGGTCCTCTTTTAGGCCAAGGTTCATAGATAAAACCTTCATCAATCTTTCACCTAAACTCACCACTTCCTTTTCATACTCTTCAATCACATTTCTACAAAAAATTATGAAAATTATTTTTTAAAAAATTAAATAATAATATATTAATTAATGGGGACACCAATGGGTTATTATTTTTTTTTTTTAAAAAAAATAAGTCATAAACTATAGCTAGAAAGTAGTAAAGCATTATTATATAAATAGGTGTTATGCATAAGAGGACCACCGACAACTAGCTATGGGAGCAAAAATAATAAGTGCTTCTCTCGTACAAAATTGTGTGGTACCCTATTCTCTCGTCAAGATATTGGTGCTCATGAACAAGCACTTTGGCCTTTATAATAACTAAGAAATTTTCAAAGAGACAAAAAATTTACTAAATTTATATAGGTGTGTTTACAAAAATATTGAATTTTGGATAAAAATTTACAATTTTACCATCACGCGAACTTTTTTTACAAAAATACTGTCTTTTTATCAAACAACCGTAAAACAATTAAAATAATATGTGGAACAACTAAAAAACAAACGTGGTACAACAGTGAAAATTTAACATAATACACATGGTATAAAATTTACACATTATTTTTTAAAAGATGCCTCACTACAAAAAAGTAAAACAATTAAAAATTTTAATATGTAGTGTAAAAATTCATTTATATATAATTAAAAACTGAACGTTTTAATCATAAATTATAAATAAGCATTAATTTTAAGCTTACTATTAGACACTAATAATACTCATCACCTTCTATAAATTACACTCCACAATTAATTAGTAATATTCTCAAAACAATTCTCATTATCAATAGATTCAATTTTGTTTAGCTCTTTATGGAAAGATATATTGAATGAGTCAACAACTAGTCCCTTAGAAATAGACTATGCAATAATATTATATGATAAAAGTATATGTTTGTTTTGTGTATGTATTGTGTAGATATAACAAACATCTCATCAAATTTTTACAAAATTACAAATATTAATTAAATAAGTTGTAATATCAAAAATGCATTAATTAAAATAATTATTTTTTTAATATCATAATTTCTTCAAAATTTTCTTAAAACTAGTGAAACATATACTATAAATTCATAACACTATTATAAAAAAAAAAAAAGTTAAAATTATAATTTTTTTTTAAAAGAAAAAGCATCAAGAATTGTATGAGCTAAAATTATATATATAGAATCTTATAACATTTATTTTAGCATTTCACGTGTAGCCTAAAGGGTAAGAATAAATATACAATGAAGTGATAGCTAGTACTTGGTCTTCGTTGACTCATACAATTATATATATATAAATATATTTGCATATAATAATAATAATTAGGTCACGTTTTTCATGTGAAATTGCAAATATGATGATCGTGCTGAATAGGCCAACACGCATATCGTGGCTTATATACCACCTCACGATATAAAAATCAACCAACACTACTAATAGTAATGATAGTCAACAACCCCCCATCCACACCAATTTTCTTATCTCTACCTATTATTTTTTCTTAATTTAACATAATTAAAATTAACACTTCATTATATTAAATTATAGACGCACAGAATAGCACAGTTTCTAGCTACTTCAATTCTGTTAAATTAATCTGTATTAATCCTCTCAAAAATAAAATAAAATAAAATAGTATAGTAAGATTCAATATGACCTTACGTACTGATATTTAATACTTTATTCGGTCTCATATTATTATTAGTATAATTAAGTATCGGATCTCATATAATTCAATATTCAATAACAATACTCTAAAATAAGCTATGCAGCTCCCAAAAAAGACATTCTTGGTAGATAGCTAGGATAAGAAAGCTTGTTTTATATATATAAATATATATATATATATATAGATACAATAATTCCGAACATAAGTAAAAGAAAAAAAAACACGTTTTCATGAAGCAGTGAAATCTTTTTAGAGATTGTATCAATTAATATTGTTAGTTATTTTTATTCATATTTTTATTGATATTAATTAGTTAATATTATACCTGCATGAAGATGGGACTGAAGGCCACTTGTCTGGGTTCCTTATCGATTGAGGCAATAAATTAAGAAAGAAATAGTCACTCCAATCAAGGGTGGCACCTTTCTCCACCCCAAGCCGGCTTCCGTACCCTTCGTAGGTGCTCGGAGAATTAGCGTACCGCTGCTTTTCCTCGACAGGCTGGCCAAAGAACTCTCTCCACGTGTTCCTAGCTTGTTTCATCAGCTCGGGGCTCACGCCGTGGTTCACTAACTGAAAAAAACCCCACTCATGGCAAGCGCTCGAAATCGCAGCCATAGTAGCCTCTCTAAGGGCTTTGTCTGAGGAGAACGCATCCTCCAGACTAATCACAGGGATGTTAATATCGGTCTTGTCATCATCATCTGAGTCAAAACCAAGATGATGACGACGATCACCATCATCACATCCCAGTTGTGATGACGATGATAAAGAGTTATTAACCCTAGTAGGCCTTTGGGAGGGTGGTTTTATGTAACGTTGTGGGAGTTTCTTGATTCCACTTTCGGATAGGGATTGGACACGGACTATTGGTTCGGGCCAAGAATGTAGGCAGTTCATTCTTCTTATGTGTTCTTGAATTTTGGGTTTCAAAAGGGGGAGAATGTGTGTATATATATATGATAGTACTTTTATAACTAGGTAGCTAGTAGTGTTTATTACTAGCTCAAAGTGGTATTTTTTTTTATTTTTGGGTATATATGTTGAGTTTTGTAGTGGTAGAAGTGGGCTCTTTATATAGGGATTGGGAGACACTGCTTTCAATATATTTACGGCGCCGTGAACAACTTGAGTTGTAAACATTTTATTTAAATTATTCTTTTTTGAGGGTAGGTTCAAGTTGATAAATTATGCTATTTTATTGTATACCACAAGTGATAAAGTATATGTTTATATATTTTATATATAACACTATATATATCATTTAATACATGTGATGATATATTTCGTACATATAGTATTTGTGTCCAACGGATAATGTCATTTAATTTATAAAATAATGTTAATTAAAATTATCAAGTTATGAGATATTAAAAAATTATAGTATTGTGACTAAACTTAGAGCAATATACAACCAGCCTCGGTTGAACATCAAGGCACCAAACTAAATTCTATTCTTCTTACTAGTTTTCTTCCTTTTAAAGAAAGAAAATCTGAAATATTAACCTCCTTTTTTTAATGGGATTTTTTCAAAAATATACATAAAATGTAATCTAATTACAAAAATAACTTAACAAATCTCAATTACAATAATACCTTGCTACATCATTAAAAAATATCTTAATTCTAAACTAATATACCTGAAATGAAACTAATCCTGAAATTCTATTTTTTTATTTTCCTGCGTTTCAAAAGTAACATTTTGGTTACTTATGATGTTGATAAGAAACCAATAAGTTACTTTTTCATAAAAAAATATTACTTTTATATTATATAATTTGAAATACATTTTAGCTAGCTCTAAAACTTATATGGATACGCCTTAATAATTAATTAATTAATTAGGTTATATTAATATATATTTGAGTAACCTTCAAGTTTATTTTCAAAAATAATGAGTTGTCATGCATTAAGCTACCATTTTAGTAAACTATGTTTAAGCCACCCATATTTTTTAAATGTAAATTATATATGTATTTTGATTAATTAATTAAAGAATGAAATTACACATAACTTTTAAAATATTACAAAACGAGACATATTTTTTTTGGACCAATTAGTTATTATTTTGATAAGATACCAATCGGTTACTTTTTATAAAATGATTTATTTTAAAATAAAAATATCTCATATGGATAACTTTTGATTTTTAGATTAGTTACTTTTAAAACTATATGTTATTATTAGTTTATATTATATTATTTACGATATATATTATTTTTTTGTACATTTATGTTACCTATAATCTTATTGAAGAAACTAACGTGTTAAAATAAAGTAAAATAAATCACATAATTTATTAGTAAAATGTTTAGACATCTATAATAACTAATTAATTATTTAAAGGTTACATCATGGTATCCTAATATTATTTAAGAGATATTTTGGTAACCTTAATTTATTGTAGAAACTAATTAGTTATCATATAATAATTTTAAATATGAATAACAAAGTATATTTTAGTAACTTACGAATTTAGTTTGCATATTAAATTTTGTTTACTTATAAAATTTGGTTATTTAAATAGAAAAAGAAACTATTTTTTTTTATTGTGGTTATTTTAATACGTAATTATAGATATTTTCTATTGTTATATAGTAAAAAGTAACTATTTAGTTAATTATGATACTTAAAATGTAAAGTAACTAGGAAGTTACCTTTCACACACAACACAAAAAATGATTCATTTATTTATAATTATGCACTTCTTTATCAAGAAAAAAAATAATAATAATTGTTTACGATGCCAATAAAAAGCGTTGTAATGTTGAGTTTTTTGTGGCGATTAGTGATCTTATAATTAGTAAACTAAAGTAATACCAATGAGTTAAATGTTTAAAATATATATATTTTAATAATTATATATGGTTGAAATGTAACTAATGAGTATATAATTGATATGGTAAATAACTAAATAGTTACTTTGATTTTAAAAAGGTGAAAAAATATATGCTTCCCATATCTTGAAATTCACACATTGAAAAGTAGGTCCTAATAATATTATTTGTGAGGCCAAACAACTAGTAGTGTGGTTAAAATTAGAAATAAGAGAGAGAAAAAAATATTTTATTTTATTTTAACTATCTCTATATAATTGTTTAATATAATTATAAGACGTCCCACCTTCAAATGAAAAAGAAAATACAAAAGAAATAGAAAGTAACCGTAAATTTATCAATAAAAAATGATACAATAATATTAATAACGGTATAAAACATATAAAATAAGATTGCTACGTTATTCTTAGTAATAAGATGCAATTTACGTTTGTAGATGTAAATTTCACTTTTTTAATTCTATTTACAACGGTGTGTACAGTGAAAATTTTGTGATTCCAATAAAGAATCATTCCTATCATCTCATAAATACAGTATACAAAAAACATTTTTAGTGTTGTTTCAAGAGTCACTAAATTTAAAAAATTGATACTATAAGTACCCCAAGTTTGAACCAACACTTAGTTATTAAACCTTTTTAGCGTCGGTTCTCAATCGACACCAAAGAGCTTATATACAAAACCCTCTCTCATTTTCTCATATGTGCGGAAACGAAACCAAAGCCCGAAACCAAAACCCTCCAGGTGACTTTGACTTCGTTCAACCCCAAAACAACCCCAAGCCTATCACTCTCTCTTGTCGATCTCTCTTGCCACCGGAGGTCTTGTCAGTCTCATCTCTGAAATACTCTGTTGGCGTCACCCAACCTCAAAACCCCCTATCAACCACCCCAAACCCCATTGGCTGCCCTCGCTTCCCCCCCTCTCTCGGGGAAACCCATGAACCCAAACATCTCCCTCTCCTCTGCCCGTTGAGTCTGCCTCTGCCACCACATGTGACTATGTCAAAGGTATATATATTTATTTATTTATAACAAAATTAAAATAAAAAAAAAACATGGTGGTAATATATGTAATTATTGGAGAATATTGTTCCACATATATTAATTGTAAAAAATATTAAGTCATACATAAGAACATGGGCTACGCCACACATCACCAATTGGTTTTGAGATGGAATTTCATGTTTCTTCACATGGTATCAAAGTCATATCCATAGCGGCCTTTTGATTAGCACACCTATCCAGGTTTCGAACGGGCGAGGCCTTTGAGACTTTCTCCTATGCCTCTGTACCGACCTGCTCGTAAATTGGCATGGCCAGCCACATGAGATCGAGATGGTGCAAAGATACTTGATTCAAGATTAGTAAGCAAAAAGAACCACTATTTTGAGGGGGTATATTGGAGAATATTATCTCACATGAGTTAAATGTAAAAATATTGAGCCATATATAAGAATATGAGCTACTCTATTCATCACCAATTGGTTTTGAGATGAAAGCCATATTTCTTCACACTAATAAGAACTTGTGTGTATATATTTTGTTTGTTTTTATAATTCATTACTATGATTAGTATTTGATTTATGTTAAAATATTTGTTTAATTTATGTTAGTGATTATAGTATATATTTGTTGACTGAATTTTTAATCAACCGATACGGAGTCGTAATACATGAGATTTAAACAAAAAAAAGAACAATAAATGTAAATAATAACATCAAAATTTAAAGAGGTTTGACCCCAAATGTTGGTAATAGTCTACTCCCCTTGTGTTTTATTAATTAGAGTTACAAAATCAAAATCTAGGCTCTTGAATGTAAAAGATAATAATGGTAGAGTTTTTTTTTTCCTCTAAGTACTCAAATTTTTGGATATCTTTCCTAGGTCATTGCTGACTCCTTATATAGAGGAAAAGTTCAGTATTTCTCAGTTCAGGAGACACGACCATTGCGTAGATATCTCAACTGTCTCCTTAGTTTTTGGATGTAGTTAAAATCTAATTCTCATGATAATATCCTACTATTTTTGTAGATTTGTAACCATCTTTGAGTTTCTTGTGGGATTTAAATATTTGAATTAGTCACTGACCATAAGGGTCCCCTCCTTAGAGTGTGGTATGATCGTTAACCTCCTTTGGGGTTAGTAGCCAATACTTAGGGGTGCACCCCTGAGATCCATTGTGAAGGGGTGACAGTCGCCATCTCGGAGGGTTGCCCCCAAGACCCCTTTCACTTAATCTTCGACGTTATGGGAGATGTGCTATATTTACCATCTCTCATGGAGGAGAATAAATTTCTTGGACCATGAGGATGTAGCACTTTAGGAGTTTATCCTTAGACTAACTTCATTACCCTTTGAGTATATCATTACATTTGAGGTAGGGATATTGGCATCTATCCCTAGACTGATTTGACACTGTAAGTGTATGTTGATCGTTTATCTCATCTATGAGGGTGTTAGTCCATTGTCCCTCTAGAAGTAGCCACCTCGCTCAAGCTAGGGGAAGAGGTGACCATCAAACTTCTCTTTCAACGATCATGACTAACGATCCATACCAACAGTCATGACTTTACATATTCCTCATCAGTCCAATCCCGGTATCCTCGTGCCACGTGTTGTTATTCTTGCCATGTCACCATCGTTAAATTTTGGGTAAACATTTACTCCCAAGTTTTTAGAAGACTATATGGTAGAAACTTTCTTATGTAGTCCGCACTTCACTTTGGCTATTGACGACTTAGTGGTACGGTCCTGAGAATGTCATGCTTATACTAGAATTACATTTCAAAACCTAAAAAATATTTTTCCAAATCATTATACTTTTCATATTTTTACAGCATATCCTAATTATAGTTTTCTCTTTACAAGTAAAAAAAAATTTCCAGGAAGAACAAATTAAATTCTTTAACTGAGAAATAATCTAAGCATTTAAAAAGGGAAATAAATAAATTATTTGTATGGAAAATAAATAATTTAATTACAATGAAAATAATTTAAATACTCACAAGAGAGAAAAAATGGTTTGTGGCCTTAAATTATAGTGGAGGGTCATAGTAGAAAAAATAAGAAAAAATGACCCTTCGCAGTACTAAGTCTCCTACCTTAAAGCTCATTTTCTTGACTTTAGAATTAACGTATCTGGCTACCTTTTGTTAGTATGCCACCAATCAAACTTGGGAGGCTTCCCTCCTAATTTCTAATAAGTCCAGGGATTCACCCATCAATAGGTTAGTATTGACTTGGGCAGGTCTATTTCAACCGGTATCATTGCATCATATCTATATGCAAGGGCAAACGGGGTATCGGTGGTTGTTGTTCTTTCTGTCATTCTATACGACCATAGGACTTCAGGTAATTATTCTGGCTAGTTTATACTTTAGATCTTCTAGTTTTTTCTTCATCGTATCCTTCAAGGTTTTGTTTACTGCTTCTACCTACCTAGTCGACTAGGGTGAGAAATTTGTGAATATGATACTATCAAATTGAGTATCATTATCTGACACTAACTTTTGGGGCAACCCAAATTTACATATGATGTTCTTGACCATAAAGTCGAGCACCTTCTTGGAAGTTATCGTAGCCAGTGGCTTGGCCTCTGTCCATTTGGTAAAATAGTCTACCGCTACCACCGCATATTGCACACTCCCCTTTCCTTTTAGGTAATCGACCGATCTGGTCAATTCCCCATATGGCAAAAGGCCAAGGATTTTGCATTTGTGCTAGTTCGTTGGGTGCATCCCTTGGTATTTTTTGTAAACTTTTGACATTTTTCACACCTTCAAACATATTATAGGGAATCCACTCTCAGGGTTGACCAAAAAAAAAAAAACCTTGTCATAGTATCTTCTTGGAAAGGCTTCGCCTTAGCGTAATTTCAACAAAAATATTTGTGGACTTTTTCCATCAGTCTTTGGGCTTGGACATGGTGCACGCATTGTAGTAGGGGCATGAAGAACCCTCTTCGATACATGACACTATTGATGATAGGGCTGCACACGGGTCAAATTTTTGGGTTTTTGGATTTTCAGGTTTTGGTTTTCGGGCTTCGATTTTGGAAATGCACAACCGAACCCAATTTTTGGGTGTTCAGGTGCGTCGGGTATTGGGTCGGGCTTTTTCGGGTTGGGCATAGTCGGGTTCGGGTCCTATTGGGCTGAGCCCGAATGTTTAATATATGGGTTGAAATAAAATTAAATTGAATATATTACTTTCCCATTTTTCTATGTTTTCAAACACACGACAACCTTTTACCAAATTGGTTTATCAAATAATAACCCTTGTTATTTATGTGTGTGGGTGAAAACTGGAGTCGAGTCGACTGGTGAATACGAATAGGCAGGCTGAGAGCTTTTGTTTGAAATTGAATATGATTAAAAAAATTTCAGTTTCACTATTACTATTTACTACAGAAGAATACGAATAGGCACGTAGAAACCTCTACAGAATACGAATATGCATGATATTAAATTAGTAATTAATTATTTAAAGTATTAATTTTTTTAATAAAAAAATATCATTTTAATATTTCGGGTTACACGTTATAACCCGACCAGAAAAAAACCAATTAAGCTTACCTGAACCCAAAACCCGTTTGGAGTCTTTTTCGGGTTGAACCCGACCCGACTACATGGGTTTTTAGGTGATAAGTTTTTTTGGCAGTGAATCGGGGCGGGTGGTCAGATTTTTTGGGTTTGCGAGTCTAAATGTGCAGCCCTAGTTGATGCTTAAGTATCAGACCTTCTTCCTTCTCATTTTCCTTGCTTCGTTTCTATCGGTAGGTAAGACACCTTGATCTAAGTAAGTAGTTGTAGGGGTCATCCATGACTGTGTTGTATTAAGTTGGAGTGACTCTTCTTTTTGTTGATGCTTGGTTCAAACAGGTATTCTATCGAAATAAGGTTAGTCTTGTCTACCTTTGCACTCGTTGCCAGTCTTGCCAAGGTATCATCGGTAGCATTCTCCTCTCTTGGTATTTTTTGGATGATGTACCCCTCTTGTTGAGCGAGTAGGTCTTATATCTTACTAAGGTAGGCCATCATCTTTTCTCCTCTTGCTTGTAGGTACAATTTAAGTTAAGTATATTTTTTCCTAGTATTAAACTAGAAATTAATAATTAAGCCTTATCTACACTTAATTATTTATTTCTTGAATTTAATACATTTAATTAAATTGAAAAATTAAATATCTAAGTTGATTTTCATAATAGAACATGGTTATTACTAGTTGAGAGTCGTTGTAAATATCTAAGTATTTTGCTTTGACCTCCCTTACTAGTTTTATACCAGAAATTAATGCTTCATATTTTGCTTTATTGTTTGAGGCAAGGAAGTTGAAGCAGGTGGCTACATTGATTTTTTTATCTTTTGAGAGTTATTAGGGTAACATTTGCCCCTGATGATTGATCAGTAATAGAGTTGTCGACATGTAGCATCATGGTTTCTCTTGGTTGATCCTACTCTTGCATCTTTCATGCGTCTGAACTAGGTGATTCGAGTGAGCTACTCATATTAGAACTTTGGGTGTCACTACTTGGACCTGCCACTTCACCTTCTTGTTCTCTTGCCTTATTTTCAACATCTTGTACCCTGGTACACTCAACTACAAAATTAGCCAAGGCCTGACCTTTAATAGCCGATCTTGGTTGATAAATAATTTCATATTGCCCCAACTATATTGCCCACTTAAGGAGGCACCCTGACGTATCTGGCTTTTGTAACACTTGGTGCAATGGTTGGTCAGTGAGTACCATGATGGCGTGTGCTTGAAAATAGGGTCAAAGTTTTTGGGAGGCTAAAAGTAAACAGTAGATTAAATTTTCTATGAGGGGTATTTATTTTCATCCCCTATCAACCTTTTGGTTACATAGTAGACCTGGTGGTATACCTTATTTTCTTCCCTTACTAAGACTGCATTGACTGCATGTTCTATCACCGCCAGGTATATGCTTAGCTCTTCACCATCTAGGGGTTTTAATAGGACTGAAGGCTAGGATAGTTGTTGCTTTAAGTCTTGGAAGGCATTTTTGGGTTCCTTAGCCCATTCAATTTTTTTTCCCATAGGATGTTGAAGAAACAGACACACTTGTCGGTCGACTTTGAGACAAGCTATTCGTCCTGTCAAGCTTTAAATGTCTTTGATCTTAGTTGGGGATTTAATATCAAAGAACAAGTATTCCCCTAAGAGAACCCCGCCTCTATATACACTCCATGAGCCATCAAAGAAACTTTATCCACTCCTCGCTCTTGCCATCCTCGCCTAACAAAGCCCTCAATCATTTGTAATGATGGATTCACTCCTAAAACATTGCAGACTAAAGCAAACTTCCAATAATTCACTTATATATCTGCCATTTCAATTTTGGCTCTAGTTTTCTCCCCATAACCACTAGTTTTCCCCAAATTCATCTTCTAGGTTTTCTATTTGTAAAATGAGGATAGGAGAAGTGATTGATTTGGATGCTGCCATACGTTTCGTTGCCTAGACGATCCCAAACCAAGACGATAGGGTTTTCTTAACTTTCGATCGATCTGAAGTAAGCTCCCCCTCACTTGATACTATTGTTAACAAAGCTTTCAATAACGATCTCTCCTGTACCCTCTTCGCCTCTATCAAACCATGTTGGGAATGCAACCAAAGTCCCACCTTGGCAAGGAATAGAAAGAATTATGGGTATATAAGGATGGACACTAGTCCCATTAGAATGAGACCTTTTGGGAAGGTGCCCAAAAACAAAACAGTGAGGGCTTAGGCCCAAAGCGGACAACATCATACTAATGTGGGAGTCAAGGTGAGGTGGCGGCCCAACAAGGTAGATGAGCGGGGCCCAACAAGTAGTATCAGAGCCAAAGGTTCAAGCGTTGGAATAGTGGGCTGCATTTGCAATGTGTGGAAGATACCCTCAATGTTATGACCTCGCGATTGAAGATTTATATAGTACCTCGAAAGTCTATCTGATATTGAAGTAGTCAGGTGGCATGTCCCGTTGATGATTACGGCGGTACAAGATGGAGATCGATGTTAGGACTTGTGTCGAAAGTCTTCCTGACAAAGGTGATGGTCAGGCGGCGAGTTCCCTTGGTGATAATGGCAGCATAAGGTGGTTTTGCTGGAGGGGAGGCCACAAATATGTGGTCCTGTGTTTGAGGGGAGGATTATTGGGAATGCAACCAAAGTCCCACATTGGCAAGGAATGAAAAGAACTATGGGTATATAAGGATAGACACTAGTCCCATTAGAATGAGGCTTTTTGGGAAAGTGCCTAAAAACAAAACCGTGAGGGCTTAGGCCCAAAACAGACAATATTATACTAATGTGGGAGTCAAGTGAGGTAGCGGTCCAACAAAGTAGATGAGCGGGGCAATTTAATAAAATTATTGTAATTTGTTTTTGTAAGCTTCCTCTATCACTCAACACCATTTTTAAATTTTTTTTTTTAGTTTTTGAAACATAAATAATAATATTTTTGTAATTTAATATTTTTTTAAATAATTTAAATTTTTTGAAAGAATATTTATATTTTTAAAAGTAATTATACATTACTGATAAAAAAAATTATAATTATAGGTTTAATATTGCATTTTGACATTATGCTTAGGTGTTTTGTTTTTGTGTTTATATATTTATATTTTTCGTATTACATTGTACTTAAATTTATAATATTTATTTCGTGCTAAAATTTATACATTTCGTATTGTACCAAGTTTAAATTCATTTTTTTTCGTAGTATATCGTGCTTGTAATCATATGGTGCTTGTAATTACACAGTACCACAGCTGACCCTTTGGTACAGTGTCAAAAAGTTTGACCTAAATGTAGACTAGGGCTAGGGGGGCACAAAAGTTTGTGGTTGACTGGTCCATTAAAAGATGATGTGAAAGTGAATATTGAGGTTATTACTTACCCCCCGTGTTATAATATATTTATTAATTTAATTAATTGGATATATGGTCCAATCTCTTACTTTACATGTGGCAAATTACCATTGGCTTAATATACCATTGGATCACCACGAGTCAAACTTGTGGACTCAGTTAAAAATAGTATGGTCCTAATAATTTAATTTCAATTTAATTTCAGGTTGAAAATTACTAAGGATATTTAAAATGTGATTATTAAATAACACAGTGTTAATAACATCTGAAAAACACAATTTAACTGAAATGAAGATCATTATTCCAGTTTCCCTTTGAGGAATGCTAAAGGCACCAGTAGTGTCTAGCACCTTTGTGTTAATATCGGGTTCAATTAAGTATCAGGTCCCACATGATTTAATATAATAGTTTTTAGGGAGTATCGCTAGCCAATCGCAACGCGACATGTCGAGAGGGTGCTAAGCACCACTAGTACCTAATAACAATGCTCTTTTCCTTTTCACACTACTCACACGTAAAATATATAATATTAATAATTACTATAGCAATATTTAATAGTACTTTAACGACATTAATGCATTAAACGATAAAATTATTTTCTTCTTCTTCTTTTTCTATTTTTCTTTTAAGAAATTTTAGCCAGATAAAAGAGAAAAAAAATTAGGGTACCGCGAGAGAAAGAAGGAAAAGAAAAGTTAAAGTGACTATAGTGTAGGCACATTTTATTGTATAATATAAATTATCTTTTCTATTTCAAAAAACCACCTAAATTTTTTCAATCCTTCTCTTTTTCTCACCAGCTCATTCTCTCTTCTTCTCTCTTTGGTTCTTACCAAACTCCACCACTGAAACTACCGTCGAACATCTGTGACCACCATCCACGACTCTCTCTCTCTCTCTCTCTGAAAATAAAGCGTCGAAAGGGTTTTTTTCTATTTTAAGCTAATATTACCCAAAATAAACATTAATACAATTATAAGGAGAAAATAAACATTTATGTCATTTATTGATTTCAAAAATACAATTTACAAAATTTCTTATTTACAAATATACGGTGGGAGACAAAGCCCACTTGCGAAAGGAAAAAGTAAAATACACAATAGTAGACTATGCAGGCGAGTGAGGCTCACACGCGAGTGAGGGGACAAAACCATCAAAGTTCACTGACGCATGCAATATTACAGCGTCAGAACGTGCCAGTGGCTGCCACGTGTCAACTTTGGACAAAGTGCACTTGAGTGTATTGAACTTCTTTTCTCAATGCAATAACAACTAATTAGCAACGAAATAACAATTTGAAAACAACCAAAACTAACTTTAAAAAAATTATATATAAAAATAAATGTACTTAAATTCAAACTAATTTAAAAATAATTATATATAAAAAAAACGGCACATAAACTTAAAATCAACTTAAAAATAATTATACATAAAAATAAAGACACATAAACCCAAAATTAACTTGAAAAATAAAAGTAACTACAAAATACTTGTAAGTAAACTCAAAAAATATGTACCATAAAAACTAAAACAATGACTATATTACAAAAAAAATATGTAGTAATAAATAATTTGATAACAACCCCACTTTAATATAAATAGATAACAACTTAATATTAAGATGTAAATTAATTAGGCATTAACAAATTTCATCAACTCAAAAAAAACTCAAAAACAACACATAAATCATCTCGAAAAAAAACCTACAAAATACTCGTGCATTAACTCAAAAAAAAAAAATATATATATATTTATGAAAAATAAAATATATACTCAGTTAGTTTTTACCTGGTTGAACAACTAAATAATAATGCGCAAACAATTAGATAACAACTCTATTTTAATTTGAAAAATTATTAGGCACCAACATAGTGTGTTAACTTAAAAAAAACACAAATAATCTTAAAAAAATAATAAAATAACATTCCTAATATATATGTGTCCATGATAAACTAAATATGTTTAGACATTTATTTTTTTTAACACAACTAGATAACAACAAAAAAATAATTATATAACAATTGTACTGTAATATGCAAAATAAATAGACATCATAAAATAATTCTACAGATTGCATCAACTCCAAGAAAAAAAAAACACTTGTAATTTATAAACTAAATTTAAAAGCATTCACTCACTACAAAACACTTCAACACCAACTCATAAATATACACGTCCATAAAGTACTAAATACATAATCATTTTTAACTTAGTTAAACAACTTAATAACAGTAAAAACAACTCAAAAACAACCTGACTTTAATATACACTTTAAATAAAGTGACACATTGCATCAACTCAAAGAAAAAATATCAATAATCTTAAAAAATATATATTAAAAGGAACAAAACGCTTGTACACCAACTCAAAAATATACGTATCCATAAAAAATAAATAGAAAGTTATTTTTTTTATTGGAACAACTAAGTAATAACAAACAAACAATTAAATAATAACCTCAGAGAAAAAAAAAACAAACTTTTTCTTTTGTTGAAAAATAAAATAAACTTAAAAAAAACTAAAAATTACTTGTACATCAACTTAAAAATATATGAACCAAAAAAATATTAAATATATACTCATTTAAGATCATTTGATTTGATATTTTACTAATTGTACAACTAAATAGGAACGAATAAATAATTAAAATACAACTCTATTTTAATATACAAATCAACCAAACATCAATACATTACGTACCCAAGCCAAAAACAACTTAAAAACAACATTGATACAATCTCCATAAAATTTAAAAAAAAAAAAAAAACTTAAAAAACAACTACAAATTAATCACCTACATATCAACCAATTGTATTGCAAAAATCACACTAGAAATCAACCCCAAAACACATGGATCTAATAACAAGCATATATAATCATTTTTTTTTCTTGACAACTCTGAAATATTTTTAACAAATTAGCATGATATATATGTATATATGTTAATAGGCATGTTAATTTTAAATTAGTTCTCACAAGCATTTTAACAAACACATTATATACAAGCATATTCCAATATATTTTAAGTTATAACTAAAACATAATTTTAATCACCCAATTGAAGTAACAGATAAAAAATTATAAAAAAAAATATAATTTAAAAGGCAAACAAAAAGACCCATTCATCTTTTGGATCTAAAATTTCAAAAAAAAAAAAATTTATATGTATGTGTTTGTAGACACATGTAAAAGAGTCAATAATATGTGTTTGTAGATACACATAAATAAGTCAATCCCTTTGTTCATTCTCACCATTATCAAAGAAAGAATAAATAACTCATTCAACCTCCATTTCTCTAACTATTAACAATGGCAGATTGTCGATGGAGGCCCTAACTCTCTTTCCGTTTCACTCTCTCAGCTCTACGGTCTACTCTCGTCGCTCTCTGCCGTGAGCTCAGGCGAACCCCATTCCCGGAATATCCAACCTCTAAAAATCAGCCACGTTCTCCTCTAATCCTCTCTCTCTCTCTCTCTCTCTCTCTCTCTCTCTCTCTCTCTCTCTCTCTCTCTCTCTCTCTTCTCCTTCTTCTTCCTTTCTCCAAATGTTACAGTAAAAATGAAAAAAAAAAACAAAACATAAACTGTATAAAAGTTTAAATATATGTCTAATCGTATTTTTGTAAATAAAATATATAATTTAGAATAAACTTGTAAAAATCCCAAAATATAATTATCAATAATCCAACTGGAATAAGTTCCCTTCAGAGCATTGATACCTTTCCCTGAATCACTCTCAATTAGAACAAAAAGATATTTCTTCAACACAGTCGCATCCAACGCTAACCAACACGTCGCAGCTTCACCAATTAGAGGATTCGTGAAGTCGAGAATGTTAGCTGCTACCCATCACTACTAGAAAAATGGGTTTTAGTGACACACATTGAGTAACTCTAAAACTGTTTAGTGACACTTCAACGCGCGTCACTAATGAGGGTGACTAGAAAGATAGTTTTTAGTGACACTTCACACGCGTCACTGATCCTTTTTACATTCACTTTTTGCGCGTCACTATATGCATATAGAGTCAGGTTTTGTCAGACTACAAAAGTAACAGCCACACACATAAAGTGTCACTATATCTTTTTTTTTTCTTTTTTATTAATGTTAATATGCTTTTTATATATAAAAAAAATTAATATTATTTTTTTATAAATTTAGATTATATATTATAAATTTATAAAAATAATTTAATTAATGATACAATTTAATTAATTATATATTTATCAATTATAAATTAATATATTTTAATTTTAATTATAAAATTATTAATAAACCAATATAACAAAATATCAGAATTATACAAAATTAAAAACCAATTCATCACAAATCTATACAGAATTAATAATAACAAATCTGTACACAAAAATCTAAAATCAGCAAAGAAAATGGGTAAACATTACTAAAAAATTAATACATCATTTGAACTAAATGACAAACCTTGGAACAATAAAAGAAATGGACACAAACAACATACAATTTAAATCAAAACTAAAATTTCTAAATCTATATAAAAAAACTATAAATGCACTGCCCAATATCAAACCCCAAAAAGCTTAAACCGGAGGTGCGAAAGGGATGGTTGTCGTTCGTTGAGGCCTGCGAATGGCTGCCGGTGACAACTCTGGTCGTACGTCGATACCTCTGCTCTTCTCGTCGCTCGGGATTTTGGGTGTTGCGAGCACTGTGATGTGGTCCATTTGGACCATCGTCGTTCACCTAGTTACGCCACCGATCAACAAAAGAGGGAACGACTTCCTCTCCGGAAACCACGATTTCGCCTTTGCTGCTTTCCTCGGCCTAGTCCCTCAGCCGGCCGACGGCTCGGATTTCGCCGAGGCTTGGAAGGAGTACGAAGAAAATGAAGAGAGAAGGGTGGTACAAAGGAGAAGGTTATGAAAATATGCATTTGCAGGGAAGGAGATGGTTTGGGAAAATCAAAGCCAAGTTCAACGTAGCCAAGGGAGAGAGAGAGCGCCGCACAAGGGAGAGAGAGAGAGAGATAGAGATCGGGTAGAGAGAGGAATTTTAGGGTTTCTATTCTAACATACCCCCTTTTATACCTCTTTTTAGTTTTTTTTAATTTGTTTTAATAAATAAATTTAGAGAGGAAAATGGGGTAATAAGTTGATTATATTCAGCTTTTTTTTCCCTTTTTTATTTAGCTTTTTTTTTTCTTTTTTATTTAGCTTGTTTTAATGTATTTTATTATATTTATTTTATATTTTATAATTTAATTCTTATATTGGTTGAAAAATGTTTTAATTGATTGGGAATTGTAATTGAATAAGAAAGAGAAAGTGGCGTGAATAACAAGGATTTGCCATTATTAAATATTTTTTTTATTTTTTATTTTTTTATTAATTTATTAATTACAATTGTATTTTTTTATTAAAAAAATATGTTATGATATAGTGACACGCAAGATGTGTGGGGATATATTTATCCATTCGCGCCTGGCGCGTCACTATATGTCAATATTTTTTATATTAATAAAAATCGGAGATTTTTTTTATTTTACTCTTTAGTGACACTCCATATTTTTAGTGACACACATTACAAGAGACTAACACTAAATTTTTAGAGTCTACTTGTGCATGTCACTAAAAATCACTCTCAACTCTTTAGTGACTCACACTTTTCTGCGCGTCACTATATGGTGTCACTAAAAGGGCAAATTGTAGTAGTGCATAAAACTGTCCCTATATGATCCCTTACCAAAACCGCCACGTACATGGAACATCTACCGATCTTAACATCATAGTTAATTTTAATCCAATCTTCTAGAGGAGGGGACCAAACAGGAGACACAACAGTCAATGCTGAAGCAAACAAGCAAGCCGCATAATCTGTGTAGCAAATAGAGATAGAATCAATAAAGTGCTTCATGTTACTCGAGGAGTTGTTATGTACTTTTTCGTTTTGGGTCTTCCAAATCGTATCCACTACAATCAATGCATATAGGAACAGCTTGTTAGTATCCACTCCTTTTGACTTCAAGTTCCAGAGAAATGTTACCCAATCCCAAACACGGGCTCCAGATTCAAAAACCGGAATAACTCCGTAAGGGGAAGACCTCCAAAGATGGTACGCGAAGTTACAATAGAGGAAGAGATACTCCATCGATTCCTCACTCGCCCCACAAAGAGGATAAGAGATCTCCTCAATACTAATTCTCTCTATTGTGTGACCAACGACCTTCTCTTTCTCTGGTTCTCTCTGATGCGTGGTTGACGATCCACGATAACCACCGTCGAACGGACAGGCGAATAATTTGTGGTTCCTTTGTATTTTTTGTTTATTTTTTGGTAATAAATCAAGTTTTGGTAAAATTTGCATTTTTTGTATTTTTTTTTTTATATGGATCTTATGGGGTACAATGGTGGGTATGATAGTAGTGTAATCTGGAGGTTATGGATGAAGGTCCGATAGTGGTCCGATGTTGGTATAATGATAGATAAAGGTACAATATTAACACAATACATTGCTTTTGGCCTCTACCTCTCATAGTCTTGTACACTCCATTATACTGTACTAATATTAGTTAGGCTTGGCAGTTATTTCTGTTACACATTTGTTTATTTTTTTTAACTGTTAGTTCTATGGTCAGGGGTAGTTTGTTTTTAGGCTGGTTTGTTATTTCGATTGTTAGCTCCTAGTGAGCTTTGTATAAATACATGGTATTGCATCATTCTTTTAAATTAATCAATTCAAGACTTTTCATTCTGTTCAATGTCTTTTTAGTAATATGGTATCAAAATGGGGAAGAGAAGCTTTCCCTAGATCTTGATTTCTTCTTCTCCTCTGTTGTGTCTTATTTTCCAGCGGAGTTACTTCTCATGTTTTGAAGTTTTGTCTAGAACTTCTCTTTCTTGTAGTTCCTTTCCACGGTCAGTGTTTCTTTCCTGATATGGCTTTGTTTCCACCATGGAAACTGACAATCAAACTAAAACTCAAGGAACTGGAGACAATGGCCTGTCTGCTACTGTTGAAGAAGGTGTGAGTCTGACTATGCAGAGTAATCGTGCAAAACAAATGAATCCTCTTGAAGATCCTTAAGATCCTTACTATATTCACCATGGAGACAATCCAGATAACATTCTTGTATCGCAACCACTTTGTCATACATGACCATGTCAACAGGAAGAAGATTGGCAGAGGTAAATTCAAGAATGGGTTGTACATATTGGATTCTAAACTTCATCACTCTCCTATTCTTGTTGTCGCTGCTGATGTCTAGCACTTAAGTCTTGGACATCCCTCAAATAAATGCTTAAAGCTCTTAGATAGAAAAATCAATTGTAATACTCCCAATTTACATAAAGATACTCCTTGTTACATTTGTCCTATGGAAAAACAAAGGAAACTTCCTTTCAAAAATAACATCACTTTTGTTGATAATAACTTTAATTTAATTCATTGTGATATATGGGGTCCCTATCACGTTCAGTCTCACTCAGGTTTCAAATTTTTCTCAGAATTTTTGATGATCGATCCAGATTCACTTGGATATATCTTTTGAAACAAAAATCTGATATGCATTCTGTCATTCCTCAATTCTTGACTTATGTTGAAACTCAATTCAATTATAAAATCGAAAAAAAAAGAAAAATAGATTAGACAATGCCCCCGAGCTTGTTTTTAAAGATTTATTCTCTAAATATGGAATCATGAACGACTTTACCTGTGTTGAAACCCTTAAACAAAATGACATTGCAGAAAGAAAATACCAACATTTATTAAATGTTGCTCATGCTCTTTGTTTTCAAGCACACACACCAATTAAATTTTGGTTTGAATGCATTATGACAGTTGCATTTCTTATAAATCGCATTCCATCTCTTAATTTGAACAACAAAACTCCCTATGAATTATTATTTCAAAAACAACCTGATTATACTCAATTGAAAACATTTGGTTGTCTTGCTTTTGCTTCTATTCTTACTGCTAACAGAACTAAGTTTGCTCCTATAGCAAAAGCTTGTGTCTTTCTAGGCTATCCTCAAGGAGTGAATGGATACAGATATCAACACTTAACAGGTCTTTTTGTCAAGAAATGTGATTTTTCATGAAAATATCTTTCCCTTCTTAAAATTAAATAAAGATACCGGTAATATTGACCCTTTCACTACTATCGCCTTACCTTCTACAGATGTTGCTAATACCCCAGTTAATGATTACCCCACTGACAACACTGCTATCCCTAGTCTCAATTTTCCTGTACAAGACACCAACACAGATACACCAACCTTAGTGAACACATCTACTGATACTTCTACCACACTAGCAGCTACTCCTGAAAGATTAGAAGTGATTCCTCGAAGAACAAGTAGAGCCATAAGGCCTCCGACTTATCTCAGAGATTTTGAGTGCTATTTTATTCTACAAGACAAACACTCTACCCCTCACTCTCTTGATAAATATCTGTCTTATCACAAACTCACTGAATCTTACAAAGCCTTCATTCTTGCAGTGACCTCTCTCAAGGAACCACAAACATATCAACAAGCCATCCAATTCAAACACTGGCTAGATGCTATGAATACATAACTAACAGCTTTGCGCAACAACACATGGATTGTTGTGCCACTTCCCCCACATAAAAAAGCAATTAGATGTCGTTGGGTTTACAAAATCAAGCTCAACATTGACAGCTCTGATGAAAGATTCAAGGCTTGGTTGGTGGCTCAAGGATACACACAACAACAAGGCCTTAATTTCTTTAATACATCCCCAGTGGCCAAATTAAATGGTCACATTCAAATTATTACTTGCAATCTCCACCATAAAACATTGGCATATGCTACAAATAGACATAAATAATGCCTTTTTAAATGGAGACCTCAATGAAGAGGTCTACTCTGTCTTCCTCTACTCCTACAGACGCTAATCTTGTTCGCAAATTACAAAAATTCATATATGGGTTACGACAATCATCCAGGCAATGGTACAAGAAACTCATAGATGCTCTCATTCAAGAAGGATTCCATTAATCTCAAGCTGATTACACCCTTTCCACTAAGGGCTAGAACGATAACTTCATTGCCCTACTACTCGTGTATGTTGATGACATAGTGATCACGGGTCCCAACCTCACCATTATACAACAACTACAAGTATCTCTGCATAACTAGTTCAAGCTCAAAGCTTTTTGCAATCTCAAATATTTCCTAGGCTTTGAGATTGCTCGAACAAAAAAAAGTCTATTCATCTCTCAAAGGAAATATACCTTGTAGGATACATTGGCAGCAAACCAGCTAAGGCCCCCATGGATCCTCAACACAAACTAGATGACCAACAAGGAGAACCTCTAACAAATCCATCAAGCTACAGACAACTCATTGGCAAACTCATGTACTTGACATTGTCCAGACCAGACATTACTTATGCTGTCAATGTCCTAAGCCAATTCATGGCATCACCAAGGACCTCTCACATGCAAGCCTTACATCACCTAATAAGATACTTAGCAGAATCCTCTTTACATCTCAGAGAATTTTTTTATTTCGATTGGGAATCATGTTCAATCACAAGATGATCAACAATGGGTCTTTGCATCGTCTTAGGTGATTGCCTCATATCCTGGAAAATAAAGAAACAACCTACTATTTTGAGAAGCTCAATTGAAGCTGAATACATGGCCCTTGCTGCAACCACAAGTGAAATAACATGGCTACAATATCTACTCAAAGACCTATACATACAACAAACTAATCCCTCCTTCATTTATTGTGACAATCAATCTGCAATTCACATTGCTAATATTCCCACCTTCCATGAACGCACCAAACACATTGAATTGGACTATCATTTTATCCGTGACAAAATAAACCAATCAACCATTAGACCCATCCCTATCTCAAGCAATCTACAACTCGCAGATGCCTTCACCAAACCCTTACCTGCATCGATTCTCTCTGCTCACACTAGCAAGATGGCTGTGCACAACATATACGATCCCACCTTCTTTGCGGGGGGGGGGGTGGGATAACACGATACCCCGCTTTTGGCCTCTACCTCTCTTAGTCTTATACACTCCATTATAGTGTATTAATATTGGTTAGGCTTGGCAGTTATTTCTGTTACACATTTGTTTATTCTGTTAATTGTTAATTTTATGTTTAGAGGTAGTTTTGTCTTTAGGCTGGTTAGTTATTTCAGTTATTAGCTCCTAGTGAGCTTTGTATAAATACTTGGTCTTGTACCATTCTTTTCACTTAATCAATTCAAGACTTTTCATTCTATTCAATGTCTTTTTCGTAATAAATATGGTTCGATATTGATCTAATAGTGGTCTGGTAGAATAGAAGAAAAAGAGAGTGGGTGAGATTTTTGATATAAGAGTAGTAATTTGGAGAAATATATATATATATATATTTATATAAGAAAAAAAAAATCTAATATCCCTTTTTAATATTCTTCTAATTATAAGAGTGGGTCTAATAGTGGTACGATAATTTTTGTTATTTTTTTTTGCCTAATGTATATAAGTTTTATCAAATTTTTCTTTTAATATTCCTCTTATAAATCAAATGAAATTTATTATTGTAATATATTTTTTCTTCTTCGTTTTGTTTCATAATTAAGAAAGAAAAATAAGACCTTGTTAAACTTACATTTTTTTCCTAAAACATTCAAATGTAATTATGATTAAATAATATCAACAATCAATTATATCGTGGTTAAAATATTTGGCAACTCAACAAAAGGCAATTTGATATGACATCCAATTAAAGTTTAATCATTATTATAAATTTCTAGGATAGATTAACAGTTATAGAAAATTTTATTTATAATACTTCAAATAAAAAATTAGTATACTAATAAAAATATATATGATTTCAATGTTATTTTTTATTTTTACTTTTATTCTTTTGAAGACTAAATTTGAGTTCCCATAAAATAATTTGAAGTTCGTGAACTACATTTTGTACCAGATCTTAAAAGGGCTATGCGATTGTAGATCGAACTCAAAAAAGTTGTCAATGAAAAATTGTGAAGAAAGGAGAGAGGCAAAGGCAAAGGAGACCTCCAAAGGGGGTGTCGCTAGAGGTGTAGGAAAATATGATCGCCTACTAGAAGGACCAAAACAACATGTACAAATTCAAACATCTGAAATTTTATTTCCATTATAACTTATAATTTAAAAATCTAATGAAAATAAATTTCTTTTAAGTTAGAGGCAAGAGCCGAACAAAACAAAAAATATCAAAGCAAGATGGAAATTTTAAGTGAATGGGGATCCACGACCATTGTTAACCACATTGTCAAGCAGATATATGTTGGGGTTTTATGCCCTAAATAAAATTTTAATTCGATATAATCTTATTTACTAATTAATAAAAGATCAGAATTAATTTTTACTTTTGTATATTTCTTGATTCACATGTTACTTTCATGATTATATGACTAATATATAAATTTCACTAAATCTCAAACATATAGTTATTGAAGATTATAGTATTGTCAACATAGTAGAAAATAATCGTGATCATATGCCTCTAACTATTTAGTCCAACAATTTATTAGTGCATTGGATTTACACTGACGTGATAATCAGAGATGTGGTTTACTTACACTTGAATAAGTCGATGGTCTTTTCCAGGGCATTAGCAAAGTAAACTTGCATAAAATGTATTAGTTATATACATCAGACTGGACTGATATTGACAGTAGAAAATATATTATAAACTTACCGTTATATCTTTTCTAAGTCAATATCACTTAGTTGATCTTAGATCATATGATCTCGATCCCGAGATGATTAATCTTTAACCTAATTGTTGTATTAGAGTTCTTGGACTTGTTTGTTACCGACTTACCTATTAGAATAGCCCATACTTACATCTTGCGAACTTGGTAGTACAATTGAATGGGAGCATAATCATAGATATGGACATCTATAGCTTCTATGTTTGTCTATAAGTAAAACGATAGTTTGCTTAGAGCTTAGCAAAACGTGATAGATAGAAGAGATATTTTTCAATGATTATATTAGTTTACTAAAATATCATTGATAAGAAGCTAAGTGTTTTAAGGATAAAAGATATTGAAGGTATAAATAGTAACTATTTCCCTACTCGACGTAAACCGTGTATAGATGATTATTGATTATTGATTATTGAAATAATGGATAATTTATAGCGCATCTGTATCTGATATATAAAGAATTCTATGTAATCAAGAGTAAGATTCTGAATCTATAATGGAGTCAAGAAAAATTAATAAGTTATGGAATTCACTCAGTAAATTTCAGATCTACTTATTGGGAGCTTGATTTTATAGGCTCATGGTCCCCACATTATTTAATTTAGTATCATCATGTAGATTAAACTAATTAATTTATTTAATCAAATGAAACTCAAAAATTGATAATTTCATATTTGAAAATTTTTACTAAGTTTGGGTTATTTAGAGAAGAAAAGAGAAATAAGAGTTTATTTATTAATTAAGACACTCTGTGTGTCTAACTAATATTTTTATTTAATAATTATTTATAATAATTAATAAATTTATAAATGATCTTTTAAATAATTAGATTTAAAAAGTGGTAAAGTTGGAAAAAGATAATTTATTTCACTTAAGCATAAATGAAACAAAAGTTGGCAAAAATTTAAATCATGAGCTTTCTTTGTGATTTCGGCCATACGAATAGGGAAATTTAATTTTCTATACTTACATATACCTAATATTTTATTCCTAAACTAATACATATCACCATTGAAAATATATGACCACTTTATCTAAAACCAAAAAATACTCCTCTCAAATTTCCCATACTTTTTTTTAGTGCAAAAACATAAAAAAAAAAAAAAAAAATTGGTAGTCCGATAGTGGTCCGATGGTCACCTGATGTTACTTTTGTATGTACAAAAACATTAAAAAAAAAAAAAATTGGTAGCAGATCTGGTCCGATGGGTCCGATGGGTGATCTGATGGGTCCGATGGGTGGTCCGATGGGTGGCCCGATGGGTGGTCTGATGGGTGGCCCGATGGGTGGTCCGATGGTGTAAATGGGGGTATTTTAGGGATATTATAAAAGTTGTCATATCTTACAAATATTAGTTATTATTTGTTTATAAAAAAATTTTTAACCAAAATGTAAGCATAAAAAATCAAATTTCCCTAGGAATATTGAGACCAATGTCTTTTACTTTAGTCCATCTCATCTAAAGCTTACCCTAGTGTGTGGTTATATAAGGAAAAAGATGAGAGTTTTGTCAAAAAAAAAAACATATTCTAAGTGATTCTAGACTAAAAATAACAAGAAATAGCTCTCTCTTTCTCTCTCTTATAAGTTTTTTAAATACACGAGTACATTCTCCTCTCAATTTCATGGCTTCCAAATTTGCCCACACCAGGGCCGTCTTAGATATTTTGGAGGCCTAGTTCTAATTTTAAAAAGTAGGAATAATTACAGAAGGCACAATTTTTTGTAAAATATTTACATTTTTACGTTCAAAGAATGTATTTTTACATTTTTACGGTTTTCCAAAAAATAACACGAAAACAACATAAAATTAACAAGAAAACAACATAAAAGTAACATGAAAATAACATCAAAATAACAACAAAAAAATAACAAAAAATAACATACATATAACAAAAAATATACAACAAATGAACAAAATTTCAACATAAAAAGACCGTATTTAATGTAAATAAAATCAAAAAAATCTTAAAAATGTTTAAAATTCCGTGAAACCGTATTTTTGTTGTTTTTGTGCATTTCTGAAATTAACTCTAAAAAGTAGGCCCCTAACAAAAAAAATTATAATTTGTAGATAATATTTTTAAATATTATCATATTACGAAAATATATTTTACATAACTAAGCACCCAAAAACTTAAACAATTTTATTAAAATTGTTGTTATTTCTAATACAACTTCAAGCTAATATCAAATATTGTGAAAAAAGAAATTGAAACACATTAAATAAGGAAAAACTTTTTTTTTTTTATTTGAAATAACCAATTAGTGGAAGATTGAGTTAAAAAAATCTTAAAATGTCATATTGAGCCTTTTTAATATGTGGGCCCTGTGCATTAGCACGGGTTAATGGCCGGCCCTGGCCCACACTATTTAAAGTAGTACTCAAATATTTGTAGAAGGTTGTAAAGATTTTTTGCTTATCAGTTTAATGAAAAAATTAAGGTTCATCGCTTACCCTGATATAGAAAGGAAATAAATGGTTTCGGAATGAGTCACTAATTTTCGCTGCAATTAATGTAAGAAATTTGAAGCTTTATATGTATTTATTATTCATTTTATTATTTCATATTTTAAGATGTTAGATTATATTTATAATCAAACATATGATAGTAAATATATCCTAATAAAACAAGCTGTTTTTTTTTTTTTTGAGATATTATTGTGACTGTAAATATATGAAATTATTCTGTAAAAGTCTAAAAATTAAAGAGAAAAATAGTAAAAAGAATTACATTTTTCCCCATCATATATCAGAGTATTAAACTGGAATCAACGCTATTAAATGTGATAAGCATCGGTTTCAGTTAAACACTTATAAACGACCATCAGGAATTGACAAGAAAAGGCCTTAGCGACTATGTAGAACGGTCACTTATACTCTTCTATTTTGTCATCAGTTACAAACAGTCAAAAATGCTTATTATTGAATATCTGTAATCTATGCCTATTATGAATTGACGATAATAATTTATTTAGCTGTATACTTAAAACAGTCATCTAAACCCTAAGTCTTCTTTCAAATTAGTTTTATATTAGAAGTATTTTGACCAAAACTATTATATGAATATACCATCTTTCTCTCGAAGCTCTTTTTTAAAAGTTATTTTTTTCTTTTTGTATCCTTCTTTTTCTAGTATTCTCCAGGCCATTTAAAAATCTTTATGTAAATAATTCATATTATGTACTACACTTTATTTTTTACCGAACACTAACACTTACACAATGTTAGTGATATGTAATCAATGAATTGAATGCAAAGCTCCAGGCCCTGATGGTATGTCAGTTCTGTTCTTTAAACACTACTGGGAATCGGTGGGGTCTGACTTCTGTGAAGCAGTTTCCAACTTCTTCAACTCTGGGCGTATGCACAAAGGAATTAATGCCACTAATATCGTCCTGATCCCCAAGGTGCAGAACCCGAAAAGACCAAACCACTTCCGCCCAATTTCTCTGTGCAATGTGGTCTACAAGGTGATCTCTAAGATAATTGCAAATAGGATCAAGCCCCTGCTTTCTCAGATTATCTGCCCTACCCAGGCTGCTTTTGTTCCAGGCAGAGCTATTCAAGATAATAATGTGATAGCCCAGGAAATAATTCACTCCTTTAATAGAAAGAAAGGCAAAGAAGGTTTGTTTGCAATCAAGATTGACCTAATGAAAGCTTATGACAAGATGAACTGGGGATTTATTGACCATGTTATGGAATGCTTTGCGGTTCCCCAAGAGTTCAGATCTTGGGTTTCCCAATGCATTGCCACCACCTCCCTTAATGTCTGCATAAATGGTGGATCGGTTGGAAAGATTATTCCCTCTTGTGGTCTTAGGCAAGGCGACCCTCTGTCCCCTTACTTGTTCATATGGGGTGCGGAAATTCTCTCTAGGCTTTTAGAGGCTGCCCTTAACTCAAAAACCATTAGTGGAATCAGGTTAAGTAGAGGAGGCCCGACTCTTTCTCACATTTTCTTTGCGGATGATCTAATCCTTGTGGGCAAAGCCAATTTAGAGGAGGCCAAAGGCTTTTGGGATTGCATTGAAAAGTTTTGTGCTTGGTCAGGCCAAAAGGTAAATAAAATGAAGACCTCTATTTTCTTTAGTAAAAATACCCCTAATGCCATGAAACAGAGGATCAAGGAAACGCTGGGAGTTGGATCACCAGAAGGTAACGTTAAGTACCTTGGGCTCCCCTTATTCAGATCTAGACAAAAAGACGCTGATTTTAACTTTATTCTGGATAATCTGACTGAGAAACTTCATGGGTGGAAGGCAAAGACGCTCTCCAAAGCGGGGCGAGCGACTCTTATAAAGTCGGTGGGGTTATCTTTGCCTCTGTATGCTATGCAAACTACCAAGTTGTCTAACCGACTTGCAGCCAAGGTTGATGGGCTGGTGCGTGATTTCTGGTGGGGCGCGGAGAAAGGGAACCATGGTCTGTACCTAAAAGCTTGGGATAAACTTTGCCTTCCTAAGTCATTAGGAGGTCTAGGTTTTCGCAAATCCAAAGAAATGAATCAGGCTTTCCTTGCTAAATGGGGATGGAACCTCCTTTCAGGTAATAAATCTTTATGCTGCCGTATCCTCGAAGCCAAATACCTGAAGGGCAAATCTTTCCTAGAGTGTGATTCGAAGCCCTCTGATTCGTGGTTTTGGAAGAATGTGACAAAGTCCAAATCTATTATTCGAAAAGGTGCTTGCAGGCTTGTTTCAACGGGTCAGGAGACGAACATCTGGTCTGATCCTTGGATTCCGCATATAAAAGGTTTTACTCCTTCTCCGGTGGGACCGGTTCTGAATAGAGAGGCAAAGGTTGCTGAGTTATTAGAGCCTAATGGTGGATGGAACATCCAAAAGCTGAATTGTTTTTTCGATCGTAATACTGTCTCTGCAATCCTTAAGGGAGGAAACCCTACCGGCACGGGCAAAGACAGCTGGTTCTGGACCTTGGAAAGTAATGGTCGTTTCTCCTGTAAATCAGCCTATCGTGCTCTGGCCGAGGAGAGAGTGAATCCAGTTGAGGTGGCCCCCTCCATGTGGAATAAACTTTGGAATTGCAAAATACCGGAGAGGCTCAAGGTCCTTTGGTGGTGTATTCTTTCTAAAGCCCTGCCGATCCGCTCGGCTATAAGTAGGAGATTTCCTATAGAAGATGAGAGGTGCCCCCTGTGTGGAACGGAAGTAGAAACTATGGAGCACCTTTTCCTATCTTGTAACTTCGCATTTCACCTTTGGCGGTCCTCTCCTTGGGGTATTTATCCCATTTGTGACACTGGCATTCGGGTGTGGGATTGGGTTAAATTCTTATGGGATCTAAACAGAAAAGGCTTGAATGTCCAAGAGGTTTTCCTATATGCCTCGCTGATAGTTGACACAATATGGCGGACTCGGAATGATAAGGTACATAATAATTGTCCTGCAGATATTGTTAAATGTATTGACTATGTTCATTTTTCTTTTGCAGATCATCATGCTCTCCTGCTCCCTTGCCCCATACCGTGTCCTTCGGAGATGTGGTGTCCCCCCCCTCAGGATTGGTTGAAGCTGAATTGTGATATCAGAGTGGGATTGGATAGCATGTGTGCGGCTGTGGTTGCAAGGGATCATGTTGGCAAGGTGATCTGGGTGGTTACTTCTAAGATGGACTTTTCCAGTGCTCTCTGTGGGGAAGCAATGGCGTGCTGTCTGGCCCTTCAGGAAGCAAAAGTTCGAGGTGTCAAGTATCTTATTCTGGAGAGTGATTCGAGGGTGGTAATCAATGCTCTTAATGGGAAGGAGTCCCGTTGGGAGATTGATAACTTCGTCTCCTTTTGTAAAATCACATCCCCTTTCTTTATTGGTTGTAGTTTTGATTATGTTAGTAGACGCTGTAATTTTATGGCCCATAATGTGGCTAAGTGGGCGTTTTCTCTTCAGAGGTTTGGCATTGTGCCTCTTTCCTCCTTGCCCGAAACTATACTTTGTAATGACCGTGAGGTCTAACAGTTTATTTAATCTATCGCACGTACGCTTTTCTTCAAAAAAAAAAAAAATCAATGAATTGAATATTAATAGTTTGTGGGTGGGCGGCTCTATTGTGACATATTTTCCTTCCCTTATTATTTGCGCTATTTTATTTATATTTTAATTTTATTAAAAAATTTCATAGTAAATATAATTTTAAATATTATTTTAAACTCTGTATTTTGTAAAAGCTATTAGTTAGAATTTTTTATTTTGTTAAATGATAAAAATAGACCCTGTATTTTTTAAAATTGTACAAAAAGGATCCTAAGCTGATTTTTTGTTAAAATAAAACTTAATAATAATCTGATTAAGAGATGTTATGACAAAATTAATTATATTTTTTGTATATATTCGTCTTAGAAATTTTCTTAAAGTTGTTTATATTAAAAAATAAAATTATTAAAAATTAAGTTCAGAGTCCTATTTTTACTATTTTGGAAAATATAAGGTTTATTTAACAAAATAAATGGTCCAATTGATAACTTTTGCAAAATACAGGATCCAAAATAGTATTTACTCTATCATACATTATAAGCAGCCATTTACAATAACAATAAATATGAGAAGTATTGGATAATATTGTCATATATGAACGAAATGTATAAATATTGAACTATATCTTTATATATTAAAAGTGTCTATCTAACGACAATTCTTGGTTTAACGTCAATTCTTGGTTTAACGATATTATTTTGTTTCCTCCGTTAACTTTAACAGAATATTCCCAATTAATTATTATTTTTTTAACAAAAATTTTATATTATTTTAAATCATTCGTTTAAATTGATAGATTGAATTCTTCAAATTTAATAACTAACACTAATATAAATAATATTAATAATAGGAGATATTTAGGATTTTAACAATATAATCCCGAACTCTCTGTTTGAAAAATAAAAATATATAATATAAGATAGAAATTTCAGTCGATTATTTTCTTCTTCTATTTTTATTTTTCTTGGTGAACTGCGATTTTGGGCTTCAAATCTTAACACCTTCTCTCTCCTCTCTAGATCTTACGCCACCGTTGATGGCGGTTCAGCCCTCTCCAACCAGAATCTCCTCCAATAGCTGTGTTCACCAGCAGTAGCAGTGTAGTATCAGCTTTTCAAAGAATATATATTTACTATGTATGATTACTATGTTTTTAAATATTATATTGTGCCAGAATATAAAATATCATTACACATTATAGATATCTAATAAAGCAGTGTATTTATGGGAATTGCATTTGGAACTCAGTGTATTTTTATTTATATATACTGTAAGATCCTTTCTTTTTTCTATACAACCAAACAGAGTGATACTATATTCATCGAACCGGAGAAGCTACAGTCGCGCGTCCCCGTCGATTGCCAGAGCAGGCTGGCTTTTGGGTCTTGGAGAAAAGAAGAAGACAAGCTTGCCCGATATAGTTAACACGAGTTAGTCAGTTTTGCACGAACCTGTGAAAGAAGTTGAAGTTGTGGGTTAGGCTCCACAATGCGACAAACTGCGGAGGCTCGACAGTTCGATAAGCGACGAGAAGAAAATATAATCGGTACACTGTTTCACAGTTTGTTTGCATCTCAGAATCGTGTACTATACATTGATAAGTTTAAGGTTAAATGCACCAATCGTGTACTATGACCCTTATATTATTTGTTATCTTTTTTATCTGGTACAACTTATGTACTCAAATTTCATATATATTGTTCATTGGGTCTACATTAATTTCATTTTTTTTTCTTTAATTTTGTATTTCATTTGGGTGATTTGATATCAGAAAGGAGATTTGTAAAGAGCAATGTCATCTTCTTCATCGAAAATATTGGATTTGGAGAGGACTTCTACCAAGATTCTCTCACATTTACGGTGTACACTTCATTTTCTCTCAATTTACAGTATTTTTCACTGAAATTTTGTTAGATTCATCAAATTAATTCCTTTATTTAATATAATAGTTAATTCACTCTAAATGTTTGTAGAAATGTCTCACTGATTTAGTTCTAAACCCATAAAAGTAGGTGAAGAACAAAGAAGACAAAAAGGAACAGCTGGTTGGGAGAAAAATTCTTTATAGCTTTTGAGTACTAAATCATGCTTTTTCTAAATAATTAAATGGGTTTACTTGAAGCTTTGAGTAAATTTGTATTATGTTTACCAGAATATGCTCAATAATTGTAATTTTGATTTAATTTCAGCGATGTAATCTCACTAATTACATGATTGTAAGAAGGATAATTGAGTGTGGTATATTTTTGTTTACAATATTTATTAATTGTTATTTAGACTTTTATTTTATGTGAATTAAGATACTCTACAGGTCTGAATTCGAAGAACACAAATTTAATTTTAGTTAGTTGCTTACAGTAGGAAGATAATCTTATACCTGGTTGGTTTTGTATTTAATTCACATTCTACATTTTGAACTTTGAGCTACCATCCTATTCTTTGTAATTGAGTTATGTTTGGAATCATGATGAATTGTTATTTGAGTTTTTCTATTCCATCAGCTTAACAAGGTATATTTTAAATGGCAGATGGAAGTGTTGATTCTAACATTTATTAGAGTTGTGGATCTTTACAATTATGCAAGATTAATTCTGAAAAGGCAAAGAAAGGTAATAAAGGTAGTGGATTAGTCATGTGTGGTTATGAAGATATAAACAAACCTTAGACTTCAATTACACTTCTTGTATGTTCTCTTAAGTTATACAGTGCATGTAACTTTTATATCCTTTGCTCTGATTTTCCGTCATTGTAATATGTTTTCGTGTGTATGCACATTTAATTAATTCTCTCTTTTTCTTTTACGGAGCTGAGAGCTTTTTTTCCCTTGGGAAGTTTTGAGTATTTCTCTATTTTCATTAGTGTTGCCTCATGATAGTGGCTATCTCTGTTCAACTCTGAGTGTTAGTTTTCAGCTATGAATAATTAGAAAAAGATCTGAATGTGTTAGATACATTCACCTTAATTTTTGTAATTGGGATTATGGTATAAGTATATTTGAATCATTATGATGTATAAAAGAGGCATTTTCTCTCTCTCTTTTGGGGATATGGTTGATTAAATAATAATATAAAAAAGTAACATTTAGATACTCTTTTAATTTAATTTTATAAGATTAGTTTATGCCATGACAATGAAAAACACCATCATATTTCAAAGTAGCACGATCTAGCCACCCAAACAATTTTGATTCAAAAATCAAATGTTCAATCGTAACATCATAATCGTAGAACACGAGACCAATTTCAATCATAGGTTTATATATATAATTATGGCATAAAACAAATCGTTTTAAAAAATAACTTACAATTAGTTATCGAATTCTTAAACAAAAACCACTAGAACTTAAATAAAACTAATATTTACGTGGCTCGCCACGTAACTTTCATCTAGTATATATATATATAAGAATATGTGTTATTTCACTTACCACCAGTTAATTTTGTTATAGAATTTCATGATTTTAGTAATAACATTAGAATCATATTTTTAATGCGGACTTTCGATCCATACCTATTCAGATAATTAGTAAAGCCACACACAAGATCTGCATAGCGCAAAAGATATTCGAGATCCGAACAAATAAACGAGCAAATTACACAGCTTGTGATAAGATGTGATCCGAAATTAGTGAGTACAAAAATAATCATGATCGTAAGGGGATCGATATTAAACAATATTATCACAAATTCAATGTAAAAATATTGACTTATATAAGAATACGAATCAAAATATGTATATGTAATATAAAAGGAAAAGACAAAGAGAATAGAATGGTATTGATTGTATTAATTCCTCAGTGATTCTTTCAATCATTTACAGGTGTATTTATAGTACAAGAAAGGGAATAAAATCTGCAACAATAAAATATTCCTTAGACATATGATTGGCTCCTTAGGATAAGGAGAATCCCATGAAATGGGAATACTATGATAGCTTGTGACAGCTCACCAAGGGTATAGAAATCTGGTGTGGACAGGTACACTATTTCTAACATGCTCCCTCAAGTTTGGCTGGGTGGAGGCACCACAGCAAGCTTGTCTTTTAAGTATGACAACTGGTTTATGGATGTAACGCCCTAATGCTAAGGCACGCTACAGTGCTTTTTCAAATATTGTGCAATCTTTGCTAATCAAAGAAATTTCTCGAAAAACGTGTCAAATTAAAACTTTTGCATTAGATACTAAACTTTGTAATTTAATAAAATATTTACAAGTGCCGGGATCCCGTTTTCAAACTTTGTAAAATTTACTTTTTAAAATATACATTCCAAAATACACAATTTACTGGTCGCACAGCGACTTTCAAAATACAACTTCCAGATGTCCCGAGACCGAACACTCCAGGTCGCGCTGCTCGACATGTACAATCCCATCTGAGCTCAGGTTCACTCCTGTTCAGCCTTCGCCTTTCCTTTACCTACACATGGAAGCAGAAACTGTGAGTCAACAGACTCAGTAAGAATTGCATATAACATAGCATATAATATCTGACCTGTAAATAGGCGCCCATACACCTATTTACAGAGCTTAACAGATGAGTATGAACGTTCAAACTACTTGTGCTATTGACCATGATATCACTCCTACCAGCTTTATAATCGTGCTGTAGGACCGGCACTATGTTCGTGCCGCTATGATAGCGTCAACAACACCCAAAAGTATAATTGGCCATGGTATCACTCTTAACCAGTACGATACATGTACTGCTGAACCGACACGATGGTTGTGTCGCTATGATAGTACCAATACATACTTTCGGGGGAGAATATCACTCTTAACCAGTACAATGCCTGTACTGCTGAACCGACACAATGATTGTGTCGCTATGATATCACCCGAACATATACAATGATACAAACAGCATGCATATATATCATACATATACATACACCCAGATAATCACATCACACATTATACACAGTTCTTACCTGTTTTCCGAATTCAAGTGTGTTGGCCGACCTGAACGGAATTCTCGTGCTAGATGGATGCCCTAATCACATATTGAAACCGGGTAAGCCACATGATTAAAACCCTAATCCTGGGGAACCCAAAACCAAAACTCTAGGTTCTGCTATACTCTAAAGGGGTTATTCTAACTCTGGAAATGGGGAAACACCCAACCGAGGCACCGAAATGGCAAAAATTGAGAAAATGAAAGGCCCAGGGAACCCTGCCAAAACCGGCTAGCCGGTTTTTGTGGCACTGCAAACCGGCTAGCCGGTTTGCACCAGCATTCCCCAGACTTTTCATTTGTTGCTCAATTCTTCACCAATTGCCATGAAACCTTCCAGAGCTCCTATTCAATGTACAAACAATATAATCCAGCCAGTATTTCACAGAATAAAACAACAAATCTCCACTTGCCATTAAAGCTCAAAGCTTGAGTTTTAAAACTCAAGCTTGCTTGAAACCAACACCAAGCATCAAAATAAATAACCAGAACCTTTATTCAATCAATATTGAGCATAAAAACTGAACCCTAACCATTCCTAAGCCTAACAGCCCCTAAAACTCAATTCACATATTCAACCCAAACTTTAAATTCAAGAACTAGGCTAGGAGTTGCTAGAGCTTACCTTGGGTTTAATTTCTAGTTGAATTCCTTGCTGAAACACAGAAAAATCCCAGCCCCTTCCCCTTGACCTTGCTGCCTTCGAAGAGAGAGAGAGAGAAGAAAGAGCTTCTCATCCAAACTTGTTAATTTTCTAATTTCTTTTCTTTTTAACTTTTCTAACTTGGAAAAAAGGATTTAATTAAACCCTTTGCTGCCCAAAAATGACAAGGTGTCATCCATACAATCAGCCACCTAATCCCCCATAAAAGACTAAAATGCCCTTTACATCAAACTTAGGTATTTTCAAAAGCTAGGGGTAAAATGGTCAATTTCCATAACCCCGCTCAATCTCGATAATTATTTTCTCTAAAATATTTCCCACTAAGAAAGAAGGATCTAAACTTACCCATGCGATCAATCTAGCCATCCATCGCTTTTTCCGTTGTCGCCGAGCAGAAATCACAAAAATAACATATTTTACATATAAACTAAATAATACCCCTAGAGTTTAATAAAATCTCCGGAATTGAGAAATTATAACTCTAATATTTATTTCTAAATATTGGGGTCCACAATTAAATAAATTCACAAATAATAATAAAATAATAAAAATTAGTGCTAATTGCCTTTACTAATCCAAATTATTAGAGCGGTCATTACAATGGAGACAGCCTTAGTGAATATGTCGGCTGTCTGTTCAAGAGTGGGAATGTGTCTGACTTCAATCTTTCCTTGTTAAATGAGATCTCTTATGTAGTGTACATCCACCTCAATGTATTTGGTGCGGCTGTGGAACACAGGATTGGTGGACAATTATTTTTCACCAGCATTGTCACACCAAAGAACAGCTGGGGTCTGATGTTTAAGGCCGAGTTCTTTAAACAGGGAGAATAACCATGCGACTTCAGTAGCATTCTGCGATAGTGCTCTATATTCGGTGTCAGTCGAGGACTTGGCGACAGCTTTTTGTTTCCTCCAAGATACACATAGTAGCCCGTCGTTGATTTTCTATCATCAATTGATCCGGCCTAGTCGGCGTCACTGAAGCATTCAATATTCCTTTGTTTAGTCGGTTTGAACAGAATGCCCTATCCTATGGTTCCTTTTAGGTAGCGTAGCAATCTCTTGCAGATATTCCAGTGGTGTTGCGTTGGGTTGTGCATAAATTGGCTCAGTTTATTGACCGCAAAAGCTATGTTGGGACGGCTTAAAGTGAGGTATTGTAGCCCTCCCATGATGCTGCGGAAGAAGGTTGGTTGATCAAAAGGTTTGCGGTCATTTAGGCTGAGTTTGGAATCGAAGCTGGAGTATGCGGGCTCTGGATTGAGTGGCAAAGTGGGTTTCAAGGAGGGACCAAAGTTCATGAGAAAATTGACAGCGGAGTACATGGCCTAGCATTGCTTCAGATATAGAGTTAAGTAGCCAACTTAGGATGGCTTGGTCAGTGCGAATCCAAATAGTGTATTGAGGGTTTACCTGTCTCGGTATATTGAGATTTGGTTCGTCTTGAGCATCAAGGAATTGAGGGGGACATGGTCTGGTGCCAAACAGAAACCCGTCTAGGTCGTGCGCACGAACGGCGGGAACAACTTGAGAACGCCAGTACAGGTAGTTGTCTCGATCCAGGCGAATGACGATTGGTGCAAGAGGTTGATGCAGGGGAGCTGGAAGAGCGGGTGCAACGACTGGAATTGGGGCTGCCGGAGCTGGAGGAGGAGGAGCATCAACGGCTTGGTTCCTGGGGTTGTTGACTGAGGAGTCGCCTTGGGACGCCGGTGAAGCCATCGGCTCTGATACCGAATCAAAATATGCATATGTAATATAAAAGGAAAAGACAGAGAGAATAGAATGGTATTGATTGTATTAATTCCTCAGTGATTCTTTCAATCATTTACAGGTGTATTTATAGTACAAGAAAGGGAATAAAATCTGTAACAATAAAATATTCCTTAGACATATGATTGGCTCCTTAGGATAAGGAGAATCCCACGAAATGGGAATACTATGATAGCATGTGACAGCTCACCAAGGGTATAGAAATCTGGTGTGGACAAGTACACTATTTCTAACAATATGGACTATTTTACTCATCACTAATTACTTTTAAGAAGGAACTCCATCAATTTTATCAAGGAAGAAAATTCTTCCAAACCAAACATAATCTATATCTAACTCTAAAATATATTTAGCAAATTATGAGTAGCATTATAGCAGTTCTCCGTACACAAGAAACTATTACTCTAAAAAAAAAAGTAATAGAGGTATCAAATATGATATCTGTTAAACTACAATTATAATGATATGAAATTAGTAAATTCTAAAATTTCTCCACCACCATATTTTATTATTTATGTGATTTTATATAAATATATAGAAGATAATTATATTATGTGTATTACTCTTGCTGTTACCAGTATGTGGGGACATTTTTTTTTTTTGAGAAATTTTTTAACTATTATTATAAATCAAATGTCATTTATAATATATTTATATAAAAAAAATATCATTTATAATAGAAAAAAAAAATAAAATGAAATCTCTCTCATTTAAAAGACATCTTCATCTAACTTTAGGGTGTACTTCGCTAATTTGCGAGCAATTTAATTAGCATACTTACGGCAAGAGTGACAGTAACTCTAGAGAAAAGGATAAAAGACAATGCACACCAAATATTAAATCTAAAAATAAGATAAATCTGAAAGTGAAGAGGACAGTATCGAGAAAACTCTTAGTGCATCTGTTTTAATGCGTGATATCAGAATGTGTTGTTGAGTTGTCCAATTGATACTATAAAAGAGTGATTTTGATTCTATTTCATCACTTTTGAAGCAACCTTAGACGAACTAGGATAATGCTACTGTTACTTTACCTCTAAAGTTACGAATCACTGCTCCTTAAAAAAATACTTAATTTGATTTAAATTCATAATTCAAACTTAAATATAAATATCTTATAATTGATTAACAAATTAAAATCAGTTAAATCTTTTTATTTTATTATTATCTATTTAATTAAATAAATTATCTAATAATATATTTAATTTAATAATTAAAAAAGATAATTAATTAATTTAATTTGAATTATTTAAACCAATAATATCATCAAACAAAATTAACATGGGTCTTTATATGTCACTTTACATGTGTGGACCATATTTTAAGGTCCAAAATTAATTTTTCAATTTTACCATGAATAAGATTTATTAATTATTCATCTAGTAAATAATAATTGATTAATTCTCATTAATCTCTTATTTCATAAGGATTAAAATAAATATTATTTTTTCTAAAATAATACATTCATCGCTTTAATATATTTAGAATAATATTATATTTAACTAATTAATAAGGTTTTATCTAATAAAACTAAATAGCTAAATATTATTTAATTATACAATTTATAATTATTTAAAACAATAATTTCATAAATTACTATTTTGCCCTAAGTAATTTATTTCTCATAGAAATTAATTCTCAATCAAAGTTACTCATCAAATAAAATCTTTCCCTGCACAGTGTTGTATAGAAGTGACTCGGGAATCATGGAACTATATTTCGAAGCTCCAATAAATACTTGATTATCATCCATCTCATCAATAGAATAATGTGGCTTATTAATTCCATTATTGCTCCACTATAAAAATGGAATTGCACTCTTTGACAATATATAATTATATTTACAGAATTCTTATTTGTAGTTCATTCATATACTCAATAGAAGTAGTTCCCCCTCCAATTATTAGTTTATAATTAGAGTTGGTCAAATTTACCATTTTACAGTTAGTCTATAACTTATTATAGATTTAGATCCAACTGTTAGCACTCCCAGAATTAACACTATAAGGAAACTTATATTCGATCTGTTAGGAAAGCTTGGATTCTACTGTTGTATGACATGTTCCCAGCCACTCATGTTATTAAGCTCCCAAAATAGAAGTTGTAAGAATCATCTTCTCTGAGAAACTTTAACGAGTGAATTTAAGAACTTGATGAACACAAACATGAGTTCATGTATAATCAAGATTCAGATTGATCTACTAATGATCATCTTTGTGGTATGAATAAGTACTCTTTCATGGTAAATGATACGTTAATGAAAGATGTTCATTACATATCGGTCCAGTCATGCATAATCGAACTATACACAACACCTTTGCAACATGTGTATTTACATATGTGATTTGAATCAAAATCACACACACTAGAAGTATAGTGTATAGTAAACCATACTTAGTAATTTTATATTAAAGATTCCTAATACTTTAATACACTACTGACTTATTTTATTCATATCTTATAATCTTGATTTTCTTGTACGCCCTTAAAAGATTATACTTTCTCCGTGTGAATAAGGAATTTTCAGATATTTAATCATTATACTTTTATAATTAATGTATCATTTATCTTATAATTATATTTCATATATTTTGTAATATATTATCTATTAATTACTTACTTTTAGGGTACAAATCCCAATAGTCTAGCACCCTTTATGATGTCATATCGCTAATGTTGTAATTAAATATCAATTCTCCTATAATTTAATATAATAACTTATATAGAATATCTGTGACAGTCAGTAATCCCGTGATCTGTAAGGGGAAACACCGGGTAAGCTGTGCAATCTCACACCGCCTGGAGAAGGTCAAGTGGGATGATTCTGAGACTGTGTAAGTATGGGACTACACAATTGAAGAGGGCTTAAATGGATTGATTGGTACTACCTATGTCAACAAGGTGCATCTTGTTTTTCGGTAGCCCATCACGAAAGAACTCCACAGTTAAGCGTGCTTGACTTGGGACAATTTCAGGATGGGTGACCTCCTGGGAAGTTTTCCCAAGAAGCGTGTGAGTGAGGACAAAGCACGCTGGAAACACTCGTGTTGGTCTGTAGGGTCAGTCATCAGTCCATGAAGCAGCCAAAGTGACGTACTCGTGTATAAGAGCCATTCATTCCGTGGGTGTAAGGACACAATGGAGGCTTGAAGCGGGGACGTTACAAAATGGTATCAGAGCCTTGACCCAGCCGGAAGTGTGGTCGACGAGGACGTCGGACCCTGTAAGGGGGGGTGATTGTGACAGTCAGTAATCCCGTGATCTGTAAGGGGAAACACCGGGTAAGCTGTGCAATCTCACACCGCCTGGGGAAGGTCAAGTGGGATGATTCTGAGACTGTGTAAGTATGGGACTACACAATTGAAGAGGGCTTAAATGGATTGATTGGTACTACCTATGTCAACAAGGTGCATCTTGTTTTTCGGTAGCCCATCACGAAAGAACTCCACAGTTAAGCGTGCTTGACTTGGGGCAATTTCAGGATGGGTGACCTCCTGGGAAGTTTTCCCAAGAAGCGTGTGAGTGAGGACAAAGCACGCTGGAAACACTCGTGTTGGTCTGTAGGGTCAGTCATCAGTCCATGAAGCAGCCAAACTGACGTACTCGTGTATAAGAGCCATTCATTCCGTGGGTGTAAGGACACAATGGAGGCTTGAAGCGGGGACGTTACAATATCGCTAACCATTCACAAGGTACAACCTTTAGGTGTTGCAATGTTGAGTAATTTGCGGCGTAAATACGTAAAGTTAACTCTCGGTTGGAGATAAATACTTAAGTTTAATTTTTGACGATAATAATCCAAAATTTATATTTCTGGAACTTCCATAGGTACTTGATCGTTAAGTTTCAAGTTATTATCCAAGCGTCATTTTCTTATTAGTATATTTAAATTAATTATTAAATAAAAATTGAATGACGTGGACTAATTAGGAACTGCCACGTGCGATTGACTTGACACTTCACGATCAAGTACCTACGGAAGTTTTAAAAATATAACTTAGATATTACTACCGTAAAAAATTAAACTTAAGTATTTATCTGCAACTGGGAGTTTAACTTAGGTATTTATGTCGCAAATAATTACTCTTTTAGAAATCCCCTATACTACACATCAAGGTCGACCCTAGGCTAAGACGGGCTAGGCCCGTGCCTAGGACCCACCCATTTTAGGGTCCTAAATAAAAATAATATCTTTTTAAAAATATACATATTTTTTTGAATAATTTTTAAAAATACTATTTGTTTTTATAATAGGGATCCAAATTTTCTTTTTTCCTTAGGCCTATTTCAACTCAGGCCGACCCTCTACCTATATTATATTATATATATATCAAGTAGGATCTCTATTTAAAAATAATCTCTAATTTGTTATAAAAAAATAAGTTTTAATTTAGGCCAGTTATAAATAAGAATAACGTCTAAATTGTAATTAGTTATATATTTTTTAGGTTCTGTATTAACAAAGTATACATCTATATAAAAATAATTTTATCTTAATAAAATATATACATATATTTTATAAATTTATTTATGTAGAATTAATAATTTTATTCTAAATAGTAATATATGTATAAATATTATATTTACTCAAAAATAATTCTATTATGATATAGTATTAAAGATTCTTTATTGTTATATTGATATTTTTTAGTGTTTTGATTTTTTTTGTTGTAATTCTATTTAGTTATATTCTTTCAATTAGAATATTGATTTAAGTATATTCTTAAATAGATGTTCTACTGTATATATGAATGTAATGTATGTTTGAAACATGTTTGTTTGTCTTGAAAGGCAAGCATAGCACATGTATAATATAATCTCCAATTATTGATTGGGTAGTAGTGATCACGTGAAGTCCCATTTGTCCCCACTCGCCCCACACTACTCCCTTCTCATGCCCAATTTGGTCCCCATTTGTTTTGATCATTTCATTTTCCTACCTATAAGCATATGAAATTACATATATATAAATATATATATATATATAAATATATAATTTCATATGTCTCCAATACCAAATAATGTAGCTAATTATAAGTCTCTATCTTGTATTCATATTTAATACATTGATTAATTATTAAGAAGAGTGTTAAGGGAAGAAAGAGGGGTATAAATAGAAATGCACTATTATTGTTAATCGACCAAAATATTTTAGTCTTGACCTCTATATTATTTGATTAACTTTTAGAATGAAAACAACAAATACTCTTATTTGATTCACTACAAGAATAACAGTCAATAGCGGTGGGGGTATTAGCGGCGGGGCTATTCTGCCGCTAATAATGGCAGTATTAGCGGCGGACCCCGGTTTCCACCGCTATTGGTAGGCGGATATTTAATTTTTTTTCAAAAAATTATTAGCGGCGGGCTGTCCGCCGCTAATGCCCGCCGCTATTACTATTAGCGGCGGGGTCTGCCGCTAATGAGTGGACGGAAAAAATCCCGCCCGTTGTTATTCAAATTATTAGCGGCGGGGTATTAGCGGCGGACCCCGCCGCTAATAGTATTTTATTTAAAAAAAAATAAAAATAAAAGAATTTATTGTTATTAGCGGCGGGGTCCGCCGCTAATACCCCGCCGCTAATAACACTATATAAACCCCATCAGACCCCTCTTCCCCACTTTTCCCTTCTTCACTAAAAAATCCCTAACCCTAACCGCCTCTCCCCTTCTTCACTGAAAAATCCGAACTACCTCTCCCCTCTCCGACGCACCACCACTCCGACGCACCACCACCCCGACGCACCACCACCGAACACTACCACCGGCTATTTTTGGTAAGTATTGTTTTTTTTATTTGGATTTGGTATTGTATAGTTTAAGGTTTTAGATTGGTATTTATAATGTGTATTTAAATTCTGAATGTTATATATTTTAGGTTTTAAATAATTTTTGAGTTTATAAATGTAGGTTTTTATATATAAAAGTCTGTGTATATATATATTTTTTTATATGAAATTAGGTATATTTATATATAAAAATCTGTTTATATATATATATTTGTGTATATACAATTGGGTATATATATAAGTTTTGATTTTTTTATGTGTGTATATATACTCTATAAAAACTGTATATTATATATATATTGTATATAACAGTGTAGTATATATATTGTATTGTATTATTATATAAAATATAAAAATTGTATATTATATATATTGTATATAACAATGTAGTACATATATTATATATATTAATCTGTATATATATTTATTATATTTATATATATGTTTATTATTAATGTGTAGAAGTTCTAAATATATATATAAGATTTTTATTTTTTTTATTTATATATTTGTGTATATAAAATATATAGTATATGTTAATGTGTATATAATTTATATATATTGTAATAGTGATGTATATTGTATTGTGGTTATTTGTAGGTTTTTTAATTAATTTCAGTAATTAATAATATGATATACTTTTTGTTTTCAGATTAAGAAAATTTTTCAGATTGGTATTATTAGTAATTTGTATTTGTTTCCTTAAAAAAAATAATGTGTATTTGTTTATTTTATGTTAGATTTTATTGAAATTAAATAAATTTATTGTTAAGTTTGGTAAAGATTTGAAAAGTAAGTTTAGTAAATTTAGAATTATGAAAAAATTTAAAAAATTAGAAAATGAAATATATTAGTTTATAGCTTAATATATAAAATGAATTTTTTAATAATAATAATTGTTTTCATTAACTTATTAATTTATATTTAAATTTTTTTAAAAAGTATAGTAATTTTTTAGTTTTTTAATAGCTTAATAAATAATATAAATATTAAAAATTAAAAAGATTAATTAGAAGAATTGATTTATTTTTTTAATTTAAATTAAAATTTAAATTAAATGAATAGACTTTTATTTAAATTTTTAAAAAATAATTTTTATTGTATTTTTAAGGTTGTATAAAAAATTAAAAATAATGAATAAATTAGAAAATGGTAACTTTTAATAAATTTGTTTTATAAAGATTAATATATAAATTTAGGAATTAAGCATATAATTAGTAGAAATTTTAATAACTTATTATTACATAAAATTTTTAAATAATAATTATTCATTTAAAAACAAATTATTTTATATTTATTTTAATGTAGAAAATAAATTTATTTTTATATAAATGATAAATAACTCAAAAATTTAAAAATTAGTAATTTAATGAATTTTTATAGTGTAATATGTAAAATGAAATTTTTTATAATATAATTAGTTTAAATTTTGATAACTAATTTTAAGTTTTTAAATAATAATAATTCATTTAAAAACTAATTATTTTATATTTATTTAAATTTAGAAAATAAATTTATTTTTTTATAAATAATAAATAACACAAAAATTTAAAATTTAAAAATTAAAAAGTTAGTAATTTAATGAATACAATAATAAATTTTATAATTATAATCAATAATAAATGGTCGAAAAGAATATATCAATATTTCATATTTATAATTATATTTAAAAGTATATCATAGCTTTTGTATAGTTGCAAAAAAGTCTAGAACAAAATTATTCTTCTCTTTTCTTGCAATATACAAGAGCGATGGTTATACATGGCATAATTTGTACTCATAAAATTTCATAATACTTTACAAATCATTCAAATATTTAATACTTCATTTGTCGCCTAAATTGTAGATGGCGACAATCGATAAGTCTTGGACCAAAATAAGAAATCGTGGTTGCCGTGAATTTTGGAATGGTCTACAAGCCTTTTTAGCAATGGCATCAGAACATAAGGATTGTGATGGACGAATTCGATGTCCTTGTGTGAGATGTATAAATAGTAGGTTTGAAAAAATAGATAGGGTTAGAGCACACGTATTTGATCGAGATTTTATGCAAGGATATGAGAAGTGGATTTATCACGGGGAGCCTGAGGATGCCGTCGATGATGTAGCAGTTTGCGATGTTGAATCAGAGGATGAAATGATTCCTATTCTAGAAGACTTCTTTCCCTCGACAACAGAGGAACGGCAAGGAGAAGATGAACAACCAACCACAAACCCACAATTTGATGACTTATTTGAGAAAATTGAAGCTGAAATGTATCCCGGTTGTGATTGGATTTCGTCTCTTAACTTTTTAGCAAAACTATTGCATTTAAAAGTTAGGGGAAAAATTCCTAATAACATCTTTGAAGAATTTTTGAAGCTTTTAAAGTTTGCGTTTCCGAAGGAAAATAATATTCCATCAACTTACTACGAGGCAAAAAAGAGATTGAAGAAATTAGGCTTGGGTTATGATTCTATCCATGTCTGTTTGTATAATTGTTGCTTATTTTATAAGGAGAATGCATCCAAGGAGGCTTGTCCAGTTTGCGGAACTAGTCGTTGGGTTACTTCCGAGAACGGCAAAGGAAAAAACGTTCCTTGCAAAGTCATGCGATACTTTCCGTTGACACCTCGACTTAAAAGATTATATAGTTCGAGGATTACAGCGAAAAGCATGATATGGCATCATACTGGAAAATCAAAAGATGAGGGGGTGTTGCGACACCCGGTCGATGGTCTCGCTTGGAAAGACTTTGATGCAAAACATCTCGAGTTTGCAAGGGACCCAAGAAATGTTCGACTGGTGTTAGCTGCTGATGGATTTAATCCATTTGGCAACATGAGTCTTGCATACAGCATGTGGCCAATGGTGTTGGCTAATTATAATCTACCACCTTGGTTATGTATGAAAGATAATTATTTTTTGCTATCTACCCTTATTCCTGGTGCAAAATCTCCATAAAGACATGGATATATTTTTAAGACCGTTGGTGGATGAATTAAAGGAGTTGTGGAATAATGGGGTACCAACGAGAGATAGTTCAACCAACTCGATGTTCACCATGCGTGCTGCGCTTTTGTGGACAGTGAATGATTTTCCTGCTCGTAGTAGCTTGTCTGGGTGGAGTGGTCAAGGTTATAAAGCTTGCCCTACTTGTAATGAAGACACGACGTCCATTCGAGTGATCGGGAAGACATTATATGTTGGTCATAGAAGGTTCTTGCCAAGTAACCATGCAATGAGAAGGGATACTCGATTTGATGGTAAAGTTGAAAGAAGACCTCCTCTAAGACGATTTACTTGTGAAGAGATATTATCACAAGTTAATACTCTCGAACCCCAAATTCCCGGACATCATGAAAATTTTGGGGGTGTGAAACGTAGAAGGGTTGCAGAAACTTGTAATTGGAGGAAAAAAGTATTTTCTACGAGTTGGAGTATTGGAGCACGAATATTTTAAAACACAACCTTGATGTCATGCATGTTGAGAAGAATGTGTGTGATAGTCTCCTAGGAACCATCTTGGATAATGATAAATCAAAGGACACAACCAATGCGTGACATGATTTAAAGAAGATGGGTATTAGGGAATCGTTGTGGATTTATGAAGATGGGAATGACAGGCTAATGAAACTGCATGCTCCTTATGTTTTGACTCGCGAGAAAAGACAACTTTTTTGTCAGTTTGTTAAAGGAAGCAAGTTTCCCGATGGCTTCTGTTCAAATTTAAAGAGCAAAGTTTCTCCAGATGAGTCTAACATTATTGGGTTAAAATCCCACGATTGTCATGTCATTATGCAGCGAGTACTAGCGGTTGGTGTCCGTAAATTTCTACCTCGTGACACTGCAACAACTATTACTCAGCTGTGCAATTTTTTTCGACAGTTATGCTCTAGAACTCTAAATGTAAAAGATATGGAGGATGCTCAAAATAATTTAATTTTGTTATTGTGCAAGAAGACAATCACTGAAAATAATATAACCAGTATAATTACTAGTGGATATTGGTATCAAGATGAACCGTACATCCTTGCTAACCAGGCGAAGCAAGTTTTCTATCTTGAAGATCCACTCAGAGGTCGCGATTGGAAGGTTGTTGAAGATATTAGCCATCGACAAATTTGGGACATTAATGACAACGAAGATGAGACTGATGTTGATGTTGTTAGTGATTCTAACTCTTCCAATTTTGTGTTGACGGTTGATCTTGGAGAGTTGATTATGCAATCGAATGAACCTCCAGTAATTGTTGAATCGTCCGATCAGTTAGTGGATTCTGAGATAGAGAATAATGAACTTGATGAAAATTATGTTGCTGAAGAAGTAGATGATTTACTAGTTGAACATGTGGAGGATGAAAATGTAAACTTAGTGAATGATGGAAATGATAGTGATTCGTTAGTGTAACTTTTATTTTGTAAACATTTGTTACTAAAACTTTTTACAATTAAATGACTTTTTAATTTCTTTCGCATTAACATTTGTGTGAACTTTCAATTATGTGTTTCACATTTTGTGAATTCTTACATTTTTTTCCGTCTTCAAAGTAAAGTACAATGTCAGCTACGTTAGCGACATACCATGGTGGGGATGGTGATGGCAGGGATCCCCCTGATCCTTCTAGGGTACCGTCGTCCTGCGAATCAGGTTTTCATATTTTTTCAAATCTAACATTGTTCTGAATATAAATAGTGAATGTATGATTTACTAATAAAATTATTTTTCTCTCGAATAAATATAGTTCCACCTCCGGTCAGTAAGGGTCGTGGGGTTGCAGCAAACGCTAACCACGAAAAAAAAAGGAGAGAAGCTGGTAAGCCCTTACCGGTGGAGGTAGATCTTGAAACTGGCAAAGTTGTTGGCACTGAAGCAAGCAATTATGTTCGATTTCTTGGCCAACAAGTAAGCATGTTGTGCCCGGGTGGTCATCTAAATTTTTCTGATGTACCCCAACAATACAAGGATCAAGTGCTCAATCGAATAAGAGTGAGTGATTTTTAATTATTAATGGTTGTAATAATTTTATGTCCTCATTTATAAATTAACATAATTTTAAATTATTTTATTACACAGTACTATTTTGATATCGATGGGAATCCCCACCGAGACCTACTTATGGGGACTTTATATTCGGTGATGGCGGAGCGGTATAGTGAGCGAAAGACACTCAGACACAAGCATTTTAAACAACATTACAAAAAACCAGAAGATTGGGAGACAGTTCTCAAATTCCCCCCTGACTACTTGAATACCGAGACTTGGAAACCGGTTTGCGAGTTGTTCGTTAGCGAGGCATTTTTGAATCGTTCAACTAAAAATAAATCGAATCGGCAACTAATGAAATATCCAACAACGCAAGGCACAAAATCGTTGGCGTCCATACGCCACGGAATGGTATGTATTAATTCTTTAATTGTTAATAATGTTTTTCTCTTATAATAAACTAATTTAACTGTTTATGTTCGTATAGGGGGGTCCTCCTGGAGAGCATGTAGTTGAAGCATGGAAGGAGATCCATGTGAAAAAACCGTCTGGCACTTTCGTTAATGAATTAGCTGCAAAAGATTATGTAAGTGAATAAAATGATTTATTATTAAAATTTATATTTTATATTAATTATATATTCTAATAATTTTGATTTAAATAGGAGGAACTGATCAAGGAGCTTGATAGGAAGAGACTTGAACGTCAATCCCAGAGCGATACTGGTACTGAATCTGAATCTGATACTAGTTATCAGTTTGACGTTTTGGAAACAGTTCTAGGCCAAAGATCTGACTATCAAAGAGGCGTGGGTAAAAGGCTCAAGGGCAAAGGAAAGAAACCAATCCCTCAAACTCAATCGACGGTGCCTCCCCCACCAACTACTGAAATGATGAGCACTGTGGCAGAAATATTCTCAGCTATGCGTGCCACTTGGGGGGTAATTTGACGCCTGAACAACGTGCTCATATATTTAACCCGCGCTTTGAGAATTTTATTCAAACGTATAGTCAGTCGCAGTCGCCTGGTGGTTCGTCTTCTCAGAGTTATGCCGCTCCTCCGGAACAGCAACAACAACAACAACCTCCTCAACCACAACAGCCGTCTTCGCAACAACAATTCCAAAGTTTGTCATAGCAGCAATTTGAAAATTTTTTGCAGCAGCAACCCTAATCTTTTCCTCAGCAGTTTCCTCAGCAGCAACAACAGTCTGGTCCGCCATTGGGAAATCAGTTCTTATACCGAACACCATCAGAGTCTCCTCCGCTCGGCTCAAACTTTGCTGATTTTGGATTATTTGGGAGTTCATCGCAGGAGAACCAATTTTATTCAACTCTCATTTTCAACAAGGCTGAGCTCGGTAATTTAACACTCGGTTTATCATCAGACCAAGCATATGTGCCTTCTCCGCCACGGGCTTCGGGGACTCGTAACGAAAATAATCCGGATCAAGACTTTATAATTAGAGACTTGAATGAAGATGTTAATGAATAATTTATTTATGTTTTGTAATAATTTAGTTTAATTTTGAGACAATATTTTATTAGGATTAATATGTTAAAGTTAATTACCTTGGAGATATTTTTAAATTATCAATAAATTTTATTAAATTGTTATAATTATATTAATTAAATTTTATTTATTAAATATTTATATAAATAATTATTTATTTATATATAACTATTTATATATTTTTTTTTTAATTCTGAAGGGCATTAGCGGCGGAGCAATAGCGGCGGGTACCCGCCGCTAATGCCCTTTGTCAGTTTCGAAACACGAAACTGACAAGGGGCATTAGCAGCGGGGTCCCGCCGCTATTGCTCCGCCGCTATTAATAGTATTAGCAGCGGACCCTTTTTTTGGCCGCTAATACTATTAATAGCGGCCAAGCATTAGCAGCGGACCAATAGCAGCCGAGGTCCGCCGCTAATGCCCTTTAGCGGCCAGAAAGAACACCAATAGCGGCGGAGGGGCCCGCCGCTAAAGGTGTTGAATGTTGTAGTTGCGTCAATAATTTGGATTATTTCGTAAATACACAAAAACAACAAAAAAAAAATACAAAAAATAAGGTTTCACGAAATTTTAAATATTTTAATGATTTTTTATAATTTTATTTAGAGAAAATACTGTTTTTTATATTGTACTTTTGTTAATTTTTTGTTATCTGTATGTTATTTTTTATTGTTGTTTTAATGTTATTTGAATATTATTTTTCATGTTACTTTTTTGTAATTTTTTTTGTTGTGTTCATGTTGTTTATAAAAAATCATAAAAATATAAAAAAAAAAAAAAATTCTCTAAATGTAAAAATGTAATTTTTTTACAAAAAAAATAATACCTGATATAATTATCCCATAATAATTATATAATGGCTCGTTTCACTTTTTCTCAAAATATAAATTAAAATAAAAGTGCTTGTTATTTACATTCTTAATTAACAATATTATGGACCTTTCCATTTAATTATTCTTTCACAATACATATTGTTATATATCCTGTTTTTTTTTTTTTTGAAATAACAAGAGGCTGACGAGCAACAAACAGAGAAAAACACAACCCAGCCGAAAAGGGGTTAAGAGAACCGCCTAGTCCTCATCTCTCAACCTGAGAGTTAGCTTTGCAAGAGAATGAGCCTTGTCGTTGTGTTGACGCGGGACATGCAGCAAAGTTGCTTCAGGGAAACTGGAGAGGAAGGTTCTGATCCGTTGAACAAGAGAGGATAAAGAAGAATTATCATGCCAATTACCATTCACCTTAGAAATGAGGTTAAGACAATCTGAGAAGACAAACCGGGGCTGTAAATTGGAGGCAACACACCAATTCAGACCTTCATAAAGAGCTTGAGCTTCAGCAAAGAGTGGGGAAGAAGCTCCGGGTTTGAAAGTCCTTGCAGAATGCTGAACATGAGAAAGTCCCTGCATAAAAACCATTCCAATGCCAGTAGCAGGGGCATTAGTGTTAAGTGCAGCATCAACAAAAAGTGCCGTAGTAGAGGGGTTCAAAATATGATCCAAAGCAACAGGGCAATGATTAGAAGTCTGATGAGAGCCAGAGGATTGAGCTTGGGCATCCTGGTAGTCTTGCAAAAAACTTGCAACTGAATCTTGAACATTAGCCGGAGGGGAATGTTTTTGAAAGAGATGGGCGTTTCTAATGTTCCAAGTTTGCCAGATGAGACCAAGAAATAAGGGGAGATGGTCTTTGGGAATTAAAGAAAGGCTAAGCAGATAGAAATCTTTAATGTCCAGCCTATAATGGTCAACAAAAAACTGCTTAAAGATGGAATGATGCCAAATTGATTTAACTCTGGTACAGTGAAGGAGAGCATGAGAAACCGATTCTGCATCACCCCCAGAATAAGAGCAAGTGGGAGAAGGGATGGCATGCTTAAGAAACAGGTTTAGAGAACACGGGAGAAGATGGTTGAATGCCTTCCAAGTGAAATGCTTAATTTTAGGAGGGATTTTCAATGTCCAAAGAGTTTTCCACCAGTCCTTATAAGGGTTAGGATTGGAAGTGGAAGGGGAGGGATTGAGGGCCTTGGACTGGGCTAAATGGTAGGCTGAGTTAACAGTAAAAAAGCCAGAGTGATGTAATCCCCAGATGAGAGAATCAGAAGGACCAATATCCAAGGGAATATTAAGGATAGCATAAGCTTGATAAGAAGGAAAATAATGGTAGAGCTTATCAATATTCCAGGTGCGATCAGGGTTAATAAAATAGGAGACAGTGGCCAAGGAAGGATCAATAGGGTGTAGGATAGTTGGGTGAGTGATGTTGGGGATCCAGTTTGGGGCAGAGATAGGGATATCATTTCCAGAGCAAACTTTCCAAACAAGGCCTTGATTGAGAAGTTGAGAACCCCAAAGAATGCTTCTCCAGGTGAAAGAAGGATTATGACCTTTAGGGGCATGGAGAAGATCAGAATGCTTAAAATATCGAGCTTTAAGAAGAGAATGGAGCAAGGAGTCAGGGTTAGACCAAATCCGCCAAGCCTGCTTGGCCAGAAGAGCCTGATTGTGGGAAATAAGAGAACGGAATCCCAAACCACCAAAAAATTTGGATGCAGAGAGAGCAGACCAATTTTTCCAGTGAATCTTCTACTTATTCGAATAGGAGCCCCACCCGAATTTAGCTGTTAAACTTTGAATAGAGGCACATGTGGATTTTGGAAGTCTGAAACAAGACATGGCAAAAGATGGAATGGCTTGGATAACTGATTTAATAAGAATTTCCTTGCCAGCTCTAGAAAAAAGTTTTTCATTCCAAGAACTAAGTTTAGAAGAGGTTTTTTGGATGAGATAGTGAAAAGCAGAATTTTTGACCCTACCTATACAGCGAGGAACCCCAAGATATTTACTAACGAAACCTTCACCGTTTAGGAGTAAGGAAGATCGAAAATTAGATTGAGAGTCAGGGGAGGTGTTAGGGGAAAAGAGAATGGAAGATTTATCCCTGTTAACTGATTGGCCAGAGGCTTGAAAATAGAGATGCAAAATATTATTTAAGGCCTCGGAGGATTGAGTTGAAACAGGGACAAAAACCATACTATCGACAGCAAAAAGTAGGTGGGAAAAAGAAGGTGCCCCACGGCAAATTTTAATGCCAGAGAGAAGGGCAGCTTCCTCATGAAGACGAATAGCTGCAGACAAACCTTCAGCCACAATTAAGAAAAGGTAAGGTGATAAGGGATCACCTTGACGAATGCCCCGGGAGGAAGAGAACACCTTTGATAATTTACCATTTAGGGACAATTGATAGGTGACAGTGGAAAGGCATTTATGTATAAGGGAAATGAACATGGGAGGGGCTCCAATGTGGTGAAGAAAATGAGAAATGAAAGACCATTCAACTCGGTCAAAATCATTTCTCCATATCCAGCTTGATCACAGCCCAGCCCACTTTGCCATGTTTTCTAGAATGAATGGCATGAATGAGTTCATTAGCAATAACAATATTATCCGTGATTTGCCTCCCAGAGAGAAAAGCACTTTGGTTTGGGCTGATAATAGAGTGAAGAACAAGTTTTAGACGATTAGCCAGAACTTTGGAAAGGCACTTATACAAAGTGTTACAGAGGCTAATTGGACGAAAATCCCGAACAGTTTTAGGATTTTTCTTTTTAGGGATAAGGACCAATATGGTGTTATTGATTTGAGAGAAATCACCTTGATTATTGAGAATATGCAGCAAACCCTAAGTGAGATCATGACCAATAGTATCCCAATTTTTCTGATAAAAGAAAGAATTTAAACCATCAGGACCAGGGGATTTGTCTCCAGAGAGACTAAACATGGCTGATTTTATCTCCTCAGCAGTAAATTGCTCAGCAAGAAGAGCAGATTGAACAGGGGAGAGGGAGTTGGTGACTCCTTGAAGGATGGAAGAGATAGCAGCTGGAGAAGTTCCTTGGGAGGTAAAAAGATCTGTATAGTATGAAAGAAATTGGGTGAAAATGGTTTGATTGTCATGGATGATGGAACCATCAGGAAGAGTAAGACCCCGGATGTAATTATTACGTTTTCGATTAGAAGCTTTTTGGTGGAAAAACCGGGTGTTCTTATCTCCAGCACGAAGCCAAGCTACCCTTGATCTTTGTTTCCAATAGATTTCATCTTTTAGGAGAAGTCGATTAAGCTCAGATTGGAGATGAGATATTTGTTGGTTATCAAGGGGAGTTGAGTGATTGTTGTTTAACAACCGGTCAAGTTCGGCTTGAGTGCTTGAAATTTGGAGTCTAAGGGAGGGTTGAGAAGATTGCCAGGCCTTAATAGTGGAGAGGCAAGAATTTTGCTTGTTGAGAAAATGCCGCAAAGGGAGGGGGGAGGGGGAGGAATGGTTGCACCAAGAGTCACGAACCATGTTTGGGAAGGAGGGGTCATTGAGAAGGTAGTTCTCAAGATGGAAACGAGAGTGGTGATGATTCCTGAAAGAAGTGTCTTCCAGTTGGAGTTTGAGGACTCTGTGATCAGAACCATAAAAGCCCAAATGAGTGAGAGAGGCATGAGGGAAAAGAGACTTCCATGAAGGGGAAATAGTGCACCAGTCAAGGCGTTCCAGGGTGGAGCCGTGGCGCCAGGTGAATTTGTTTCCCGTGTAAGGAAGGGGGGTTAAATTACGAGAGTGTAGGAAGGTGTGAAAATGATGCATTGCATGAGAGGGAGGGGGTGAAGCGGAGTTACGATCATTAAGGGATAAGTAATCATTAAAGTCCCCTATCACTAACCACGGTAAAAGGGGAGCAGTGTCAAATAAGCGATTAAGAAGTGTCCAAGTAAAAATTTTTGAATCAGCATAAGGAGAACCATAGAAACCAGTGAAATGCCAGTTTATATCATTAGAATTATTTATAAAATAGTCCACATGATTAAGGGAGTAAGAAACCACAGTTACATCAATACAATTTTTCCAAAAAAGCAAAAGACCCCCCCCCTAAACCTTGCCTAGGAACATCAAATACATTATCAAAATTAAGCTTATACTTCAAGGGAAGTCCCCGGTTGGCTGGCAGCTTGGTTTCCATAACAAAAAGCAAGGCTGGCTGGTGTTGCTTGACCAAGAGGGAGAGGTGACGGAACGCTCGAGAACTCCCTAAACCTCGAGCGTTCCAACTGCAGAGATTCATTTTTCTCGGCGGGGTCGCGAAGCGACACCCGCCGTTGGTTCATCATCAGAAAGAGAAGGGACCATAGCGTCATCACCAGGGGCTGCACGAGCACGCTTGAGCATACTTCTGACAGAGTCCCCAACTTGAGTGGACTGTTGAGTGAAGTGTTTACGGGGACCAACTGAGGAAGTGGGAGAGGATCTTGTAGAGGATTCATTAATTACAATACCAGGGGGCCTAGAGAGAGGAGGGTCTGAAACAGGCGAAGCAATGCCTTTCCCTTTGGCAGTGTGAGAAATAGTCGAAGTGGTCATGATTGGGGTTGGAATGGCAGGATGAGTTGGCTGAGGAGGGGAGAAAGTGGAGGAAGGGAATGTGGAAGTAACAATGGTGTTGGTGCGGGGTGGGGAATGGACATGTAGGAACTGGTCAACAGTATGCTGGAGACTATGGGCCGGAGAGGCAGGAGGCGGGAAAAGCTCCTCAAAAGGAGTGGCATTGGAGATGTCAAAAGGATTCTTTTTGTGTTGGGGTTGAGCCAGAGCACGAAGAGAGTCAGTATATTCTAAACTGGGAGGGGAAGGAAAGTTGTCACAGCGGAGAAGATAACGAGAACATTTGTTATAAGTATGATCAAGGCGGCCGCAGAAGTAACAGAAATTTGGAAGGCTTTCATATTTGAAGCTTATCCATTTAGGTTCGTGAATGGACCTGAAACGGATAGTCATTCCCCGACGTAGAGGCTTGGTAATATCGAGCAAAACTCTAATCCTAAGGAAAGGACCGAAATTCTCAAGCAAAGACAGTGGGTATATTTCAATAAGGTCACCAAGTTCATCAGCTATGAACTGAGCCAATTGAAGGCTTCTGCGACCGAAGGGGATACGGTGGGCTTGAATCCAGAAAGGAGTGTAGCGGATGCTTTCAGGGGTGGGGGTAGGTGAGACATCGGGGTGAGTGAACACAATGAGAAACTTATCAAAATGCCAGGGTTGCTCTTCAAGAACGCGACGACGATCCCCATCACATTGGAAAGTGGCCAGAAAAAGCCCAGAGTGGTATTCGGAGATTTTGGTTGGGAAACGAAGGGTCCATGCCTCAGACATAGCCTTTTCGATCCAAGCAGGCTTAGCAGTTCTGGGGGAGAGGAGCTTAAAGATGAGGCAGAAGGCATTTGGGTCAGACGAGGAAGATATGGAGATGTGATCAAAGTCATGAATGAGACTTTCTTCTTCTGAGAGTGGGGTGAGAGAGTTGGGAGTGGTGGAGGAAGAGGCCATTGAATAATAAGTGAGGAATAGGGCAGTAGGTGAAGTGAGATTGGAAGAGGATGGCGAACCAACATGGCAAACCAAGAATAAATAGAGAAAAGAAAGGAGAGGAGAGCGTAGAAGATACCTGGAGATGGATGGGCACGTCAGGTGATGAGGGGAGTTGTGAAACATCGCTTCGATTCCTGAAATGGCAATCTGCAGAGGCGGAGGAGAAATGATGACCCCGGAGTAAATGTTTGAGAAGATAGAAAGGATGGTTTGGGTAGATTTTAGAGAGATTACAGAGAGATAGAGGAGAGGGAGAGTCTGATCAAACATTAAATGCCCAAAAAAGGGAGCCGCCAGAATTAAATGCAACTGGGATAGAGAGATTGCATTAAATAGATGCTGAGCGCGTAAGATACGGGGGTTATTTGCAATGATTAAGGTTGACATGGGGAAGATCAAGGAGAAATTAATGCTATGAGTGTCGGAGAACAGAGAGAAGGAGAGGGAGGAAACACAGTAATAGAAGCTCTCTTACTGAACCAGAGACCAGGCCTGGAAGAAACTTCAAGAAGAAGAAGAAGCTCTCGGTTGTCACTTACTCTGTTATATATCCTGTTGAATCAGAGAGAATCCATGGTGATTTTTTTTTTTTTTTTTTTTGAGCCAAGAATCCATGGGGATTAATGTTTCTTTTTTAGGTACTTTCAAGAGAGTTTTATTCAATGAATTAATAACCCATATTAAATGATTGATTGTTGATCCAAATTACGGTACAATAATAATAAAATATTGTCAAAATTGAATCATTCTAATTATGGAAAGAAATCACTAAGTAGGTATGTTTATGGACCCAAAATTGATTTATATTTTTCTTATTTATGTATAATTATTACTTTCCCTTATGACAAATATTATTGTGGAATGTCTTATAAGAGAGCAAAAAGATCATAAAGCAATGAAAAAATATGGTTGAGAAAGCTAGCTAGATATAGGAAGAAAAAAAATTAATGTGTGGACAATATAATATGATGTTGATCATTAGGGTTGGGATTGGGACTGCACATTATTAATTTATATTATATATATACTAGTAAAAAGCTACGTGGAGGCACGGATACTAAATTTTATGCTAATTTTTTTTTATGTTATTTGAAAGTGATACAATTAAAAATTAAAGAAAAAATATTATTAGTTATTAGGTGAGATTATTATTATGTGTATAGGAAGAAGTCACAAATTAATTAATCTTATAATCTTAACTTTAATCAAATAGGGTTCTAAATATATGAACAATAAATAATCACGTAAAAATAAAAAATAATTATTTGAATAAAGAATTCAATATGCACAGTTATATATATATATATGAATCTCATTAATAAAAAATAATTATTCAATATATATACAATAATTTGTCACGGTATATGTTTTCCAATAAAGAAATCCACCTCCTTATAGTCAAAAATAAATAATACATGTAATACAGATCTTTGTAATAGAGTACTTAAAAGAAACAAAACTTCAGTTACCATAATCGGAAAAGGTTGAAGTGAACTAAATAATGACTAATCAAATAGGGTTTATAATAGAGGCATAAATAATCAAATAGGGTTAGAAATACGGTAATTAAAGAAAATCTAGAATCCTATTTTTTTTTTAGATTTAATGGGATTTATTTTATTTTTATTTTATTATATATAAATAAAAAGTGACCCATGAATTTCTCATAAACCATTTTATTTTTAATAATAAATCATAGGGTTAGAAATACGGTAATGAAAGAAATTCTAGAACCCTATTTTTTTGGTTGGATTTAATGGAATTTATTTTATTTTTATTTTATTATATATAAATAAAAAGTCACCCATAAATTTCTCATAAAACATTTTATTTTTAATAATAAACCATCTTATTTTTAATATGAATAAAAAGTCACCTATGAATTTCTCAAAAATAAAAAATTCTGATATATAAGCACACTTTATATAGAATATATATATATATATTGTTATTCTGCAGAATTAAATAAATTGGAACAAATTATGGAACGATATTTCTGGTTGAGTCGCAGACTATGTTAGTACTCTCTTTAAGATGTTTTGCAGCTTTTCCCGAAGTGTGCACGACAGTCTATCAACCACAACGTGCTCAGGATAAAATAACTTTTGTATATGAATCGCTCTGTACCGAACGATATCGCTCGATTACATTCAATAATTACTTTGCGAAAAATCATAAGGAAAAAAAGATTTTTTTTTTTTTTGTGTTTCGAAAGATGTGCTCTCCCCTTGTTCTGATACGACTTATATAGAGAAGTCGATCACAATAAAATGATAAGAAAACAATAAATATGATTGTGGGAAGAACATTAATTAGTTCATGGCAATGAAAAGTGAATCATTGCCTGATCGTTTTTACTGCTTTAATTGATTAACATTATAGAATTAATTAAGTAATAAATAAAAAATATTTATTTTAATTTTTCGGTATATAAAGAATAAAACGACATAACAACCAACCCGCTAGCTCGGCATGCTCGGATGGCGACGCACGCGAGTTCTCATGCGCACAGAACTGGATGACCATTAGAGTCCAAATCTATGATCTCATAGTTACACCTTATATATTTAATAATGAAGTGTTTCTATCTTAGAACTCAATGCACTATCACAAACTTCACTTTTGAAAAATTTTACTAAATTCCAATATAATATGTATATAAATTCTAAAACTTTTTGGTCAAGTTACAAATCAACACCTAACATCTATAAGGCTATATAATGTGTTGTTTTCGTTTCTTTTAGTGTGTGGTTTAGGCAGTATATTACCCATATAGTCACTAGTCACTAGTCACTAGTGTGGGGTGCATTTTTGTCTAAGCATATATAGAATACTTTTAGATTATTAAAAAAATTAACTATAAATAGAATTTTTTTTTGACGTGAACTATAAATAGACTTTAATTAAATGACAAATAAAACTACTAAATTAAAAATATCTTTGTGTACACCATATTAAAAAATATATCTATTCTATATAACAGAATTTTTGGTTTAACGATATTTTTTAATTTCTTACGTTAATTTTAACAAAATATTAATATTCTTTATTAATTTTATAATATTATTATATATATTTAAAAATAAAAATTATGTAGATAAAAATTATACGGATATTTTATGTAAAAAAATTTAATTTAAATTTAAAATACTTAAAATATTATAGATATTCTATATAAGAAAATTTTAAATGTAAATATTTTATGTTAGTCATATTTAGTGTGCTTATATTATTTATTTATTTTTTCTTTTTAATCAATATATAAGTGAAGTGAAATCTAATGATTTTTATGATATTACATATCGATGCATTTCGTATAATTTTTAAAGACACTTGATCTTGAAATATAATTTATATAAATTATTTTTTAATATCAAAATCAAAAATAATTTTAGTTAAACTATATTTGTAAGGTAAGTCAAACTTGATATATCATGATTATATAAAGTACTAATTATTGATAGGAGGCAGATATACACTAGTATTACCGCAATAGTTAAAAAAAATTCTCAAAAATCAAAATCTCAAATCTCATTTCATATTTTTTTTAAAAAAATACATTATTTAATTGAAAAAATTAAATATACATATATTGTATTTAACGTCACCTAATTAAACTTAATTAAAAAAAATTAATTATACGTGCATTGCATGTAATATAAAACTAGTTTATATAAAAATATCTAAATTAAATTAAATTAAATTTTTTAATTTTTTAATTTTTTTTTGTGAATAACTTATTTTCTTCATTTGTTTTAAATTATATAGAAAAAATAAGTATAAAAACTTTTTTGATGTAATACATAGTGCACTTCTATATATATATTTTAATAATTCATTTATGTATATAGATATATAAATATAAAAGAGGTGTTCATAAAATAATCAATCCAATTCAATTCGCACGATTTAATTCAATTCAATCTGCAAAGTGCGGATATCTACACTTGTGCAAATTGTATTGGATAAGAAAATCTGAAATCCGCAATTGTATAGATTAATATTCATTGACATGTAAAAATAACTGATCCAATCCAATCTACATATTTATATATATTTTTTTAAAAAATAACAATATATATATATACAATTAATATTTTAATATGTAGCAAATACTAATTTAAAATTTTAATATTTATAAACATAAATCAAATGTATATTCCATTACTATTTATAAGAAATATGTAATCTAAATCAAAATTAACCATTTTGTTATGCATACAATTTGTTTTTCTTTTTCCGTTTGTTATTGTTTTATCGTATTTAGTTTAATTTATTGTTGGATACATAAAACAATATAATTTTTTTTATTTTATAGTTAGTTATGTGAAGAAAAAAAAATATTTTCAATAAATATTAAATAATTCAATATTAAAAAATAATCAATGCAAAATAATAGATCCAATCTGTACTTTGACGAATTTAATTTGAGTTATTATATGTGGATTAAATTAGATAAAAAAAATTTAAATCTACACTTAATGTGAATCGAAGGCACTATAAATAAAATGGCATGCGTATTAAATTTGAATGACCATCCCTAAATTATATAGATGATATTTTAGTTGTAAAGTTTTTTGATGATGGAAAGTGATTGTGATTTTTTTCTTCTTTCTCTATAATTAGACCCCATCCCTAATATAGATGATATTTTAGCTATCTAAAATTTTAATTGTAAAGTTTTCTGGTGATGGAAAGTGATTGTGGTTTTTTTTTTCTTCTTTCTCTATATAATTAGACCCTTTGAATGGACATTTTTTTGGGTATACGGAAAATAACTTTAAACAACAAATGCATATATATGATATGGATGGATCGATCTATACCAATAAATTGTAGTAGAACAATATCATGAGCAACACAAAAGTTATATTGATTAGTCACCAAAAGATAAAGTAGTATAGTCACATAGGTACTCTATCTCACTCGTTTTAAATGATTCTTGTTTAGTAAAACGTTGTTAAACATAAATCAGTGCTCAATTTATGTAGAGTATTGTTCAGTATAAATATATAAATTTAATTTTTAATTATAAATAAATATTTAAGTTTAATTTTTGGCGATAAAATTTTTGTATATATATGACTGTTAAGTATTAAGTAAATTGCTACGTGACAATTAATGATTGGTCGAAGTCATTAAATTTTTTATTCTTTAAAAAAAAATAGTTTACAAATACCAATAAAAAAATGACACGTGAATAATGACTTAATATTTACCTACAGAGTTTGTTGACAGTGAGAACTCGTCAACCAACTTGTGGCCAGAAAATCAACTTATGCTTCTAGATCGGAAATGAGATGAAGAAAAAGATGAAATGTAAACTCAAATTGCTATCTTGAAATGAAGAGAATGATCGAGAAATATCTATTGCTCTCAATATGGCGTTACAAGAAGTATGATTTTCTAACTCCCTCTTACATCTGAGATGGGAGATATTTATAGGCTTTAATGGCTTGTACAAAGTGGTCCCATGGGGACAAAACGTCGCTTTCCTGTTGCAAGTTGTAGGTGTTGGAGGTAGTTTGACTCCTCGTACTCTTGTCTGATGTCAAGTGGTCCCCAGTTGCAAGGGACTTGTCCCCGGTTGCATGTTGCAGGTTCCAGGAGAGTGGTTGCAGCGTACCCTTGGTTGGGTTCTCAGATCTTGTAGGTTCGTTATCGCCGCTACCCGTACTTCCTTGGTTGTAGAATTCTCACAAGGCGTGGTTGCATGCTTTCTCTATGCACGCTTTATCGTTGTAAGTTCACCTCTCACTTTATATCATAATCCTCGGAACACACTTACACAACACACATAACGACTCGCATGCAAAACCCCCCAATAAGCTCGTGTGTGAACCCCCAACACTCAACACACACACGTCTCACCCCCTTACACACACAGCTTGATGCGAGCCCCCATGCTCATACACACGTTTCCCCTTTCCCTACACACACGCGGCTGGCATGTGAGCCCCCCATGGGCTTGCATGTGAGCCCCCATGCACTCGCACCAACACACACACGACATCTCTTCCCCCCACACACACGGCTCGCATGCGAGCCCCCATGAACTTGCACCAACACACACACACACACACACACACACACACACACGTAGCACAACACTCACACACTCACGGCTCGCTTGCGAGCCCCATACTTACACTAACACACCCTCGCACATGGCGCTCATCCACACATGTACAACCTCTCCTTCTTACGCTCATGCTTTTGTCATTGGATCATTATGAGACCAATCATCGAATTGCACGGGTGCATCCCAAGAATTATGAGTATCGATGGCGGCATTGCAAAATACATACTGAGTAGGTAAGCTCACTGAATGTGCTTTTGTTAATCGCTTCGAGATTAGTTAACTAACCTCAGAAATTATCAGTGCTAATTTTTGGGGTTAACACTTGTCCCCCAGTTTCCATGAATTTCTAGAAAGTGTTCTTGTCGACTGAGTGAGTTGGAGAATCTGCCTTACCGAAGTGTGAGACCCTCTTGGTTTTCTTCGAGGAAATGCCCCCTTTGCATTGGAGGGTTCCTTTTTTTACTAAGTGACCTCATCCCCCATTCGTTCGAGCAACAATATTACTTGACTTTGGCTGAACAACTTTGAGGGTCACTCTTTGGCCTAACAACTTTCGTAACTGGCATTGGCCGAGCAACTCTAGATATCACTCTTTGGCCAAGCAATTTTTGGAATTGGCGTTGGTCGAGGGACTCTGAAGATCACTCTTTGGCCACGCCATTTTTGTAACTGCCGTTGGCCAAGAGACTCTGGGGGTCCCTCTTTAGCCAAGCCATTTTTCCACTGTGGTAAGCGGGCATCCATTTGAGGGAGTATGGCTCTTTGAGCAGTCTCAACCTCTTATCATTTCTTCATCCTTGTACTCGGATGGGAGTGGGCTTATTGTACTTGACTGTGTCCCCTCTTGATTTATAAGTGTTTACTTACGTTTGAGAGGCGTCCCTCTCGTTTTAGAATTATGCCATGAGAATCTTCCAAGAGCTCTTTGGGCTCGGCAACTTTTGTGAGGAGAGGTGTATTTCTTTCATCAAGCAAGGGTAGATAATCCTTACCGACATAATTTTTTTTTTGCCTTTCCAAGTACGTAGTGTGGCCCATGGTCCCGCACCCTTGGACTTTGTGTAACACACACATTTTTATTATGCACATACCTTCCTCGTTCATTGTTATCATTATCATTTAATGAAAGAGGAGGGATATTGCCTTTCCATTCTGCAACAAGATGTGGTTGACTAATCCTAATGTAATATTCCTTATCAACAATAGTATTTCTTCAAGTTTGTCACGTTCCATGCCCTCAATTTCATTGTGTCATCCATGCGGGCTAACTTGTAGGTCCCGGGTGGGATGACTGCCAATCTGATAGGTGCCTTCCCAATTGGCCCCCCAAACTCCTGCCCTCAGATCCCTAGTATTTGGGAAGACCTTACTTAGCATCAAGTCTTTGGTGATACACTGCTAATCTCATCTGGGCTGCATCCCTCCTTTCCTCCAAGAGATCCAAGTTTTTTTCCATTGCTTTTTGATTGGCCTCTTCGTTGATATTCTTTACACGAAATGAGTTAAGACTCATCTCGATGGGAAGTACAGCTTCACACTCGTACACCAAGGAGAAAGGAGTTTCGACCGTGGTGGAGCGTGGCGTAGTCCTATATGACCAAAGTACATTTGGAAGTTCTTCCACCCATCTTCCTTGAAGCTTTTCCAACTTTGTTTTGAGGCTCTTCTTAATTATCTTATTTGCTACCTCAAATTGCCCATTGGCCCGTAGGTGTACCACCGCCAAGAATTCCCTCTCAATGCGTCTCTTACCGCAGTAAGAACTCAATAAATCTCCTCAAATTGGGTCCCGTTAGTGGTGATCTTGTAAGGCACTCCAAATCACATAACAGGAATTTATTGATGAAGGACATCACTTGTTTAGCGGTGATGCTAACCAATGACACAACCTCTACCCATTTTGTGTAATAGTCTATTGCCACCACCGTGTATTTTACTCTAGCTTTACCTGTCGGTAAGGCCCCAATCAAGTCAATTCTCCACATGGAAAAAGGCCATGCGCTGGTCATGCTCGTGAGTTTGGCCAGAGGGCGCCTACTGTAGCTAACATGCCTTTGGCATTTATCACATTTTTTTACCAATGTCGTCGCATCTTTCTCCAAGCTAGGCTAGTAGTATCCCGGCTTCAACACCTTCCTTGACATCAAATAACCCCCTACATGGTTGTCGTATTCTCCTTCATGTATCTCGGATAACACTTGTTGCGCTTCACTTTCTCTTATACAACGCATGAGTGGGATGGAGTAACCTCTTTTGTACAGATATCCATCAATGAAGATATACCAAGAGGCCTTATACTGGATTCTTCGTGCCTCCTTCTTATCTATGGAAAACTTCCTTTCTCAGATGTACTCAATGTACGACGTCATCCAAGATGGTTCTTTCTCTTCCTCTTGTGACACTAGATCACACTCGATAGCTGGTTGGGCTAAGAACTCCACTGGTACAGACTCTAGGACATTGACCTCTCGGGTTGACGTAAGTTTAGCTAGGGTGTCCACATTGACGTTGCTCTCCCTTAGGATTTATTCAATCGTGAAATGTTGTAGCTGCTCCAGGGAACTCCTAACCTTGGCCAAGTATGCCACCATCCTTGGTCCTGTTGCTTGGTATTCTCCCCTCACTTGGGAAACCACCAACTGCAAGTCGCTGAAAATTTGCAGCCGCGTGACCTTTAATTCCTTTGCGAGTCTCAATCTGGCTAATATTGCTTCATAATCAACCTCGTTGGTGGAGGCCTTAAAGCCGAACTTTATTGCACAATGCATTTTGATTCCTTCAAGGGCTATCATTACAGCTGTAATGACTGTATGTTAGAATATGAATTAGTAAAGGCAATTATTGTTATGTATTGACATTTTTATAATTATTTACGATTTTATTATTTTATGGGTCCCATTATTAGAAATAGGCATTAGAGTTATAATTTCTCAATTCTGGAGATTTTATTAAACTCTAAGAGTACTATCTATGTTAAATATGAATTATGTAATTTTAATGATTTTTCCTCGGCGACGATGGAAAATACGATGGATGGTCGTTAGAGTCACATGGATAAGATTAGAACCTATTTCTTAGCAGGACAAACTTACGAGATATTTAGAATACCAAGTTTGGGCGGGATTATGACTTTTGACCATTTTACCCCTAGGCTTACAATTGCTTAACTTAGGAGGTTTAAGGGCAATTTAAGTATATTATATTTGATGATAGGGTGGCGTTCCCTAAGGGTGGTAACTGGCCACTTATTTTCTCAGTTGAAAGTAATGCTTTTTTTTAGGAATTAATTAATTAGAAAGAGATTTAGAAAAGAAAATCAAAATTTTAAGAAATTCATTCCCCTTTCTCTCTCTCTTTGCTCAACCCCTCAAACCAGCAGAAGCCAACTCTAATCTTCATCATTTTTCTAGAATTCAACAAAAAACCAAAGTTTTACCAAGTGGAGGTAAATCCTAGAACTTAATTTTTAGTTGTTCAAGCTTTATGTTTAGTTTGATTATGTGAATTTGAGGATTATTGGTCGTTAAGGTTAGAATGGTTTGTGAATGAACAAGTTTGAGTTTTCTAAGTTCTTTTTGAGTTAGAATTGAGTTCTTGCAGTAGGTTATGGTGGTTTGCGTGGTGAATGAACAAGTTTGAGTTTGAAAACTCAAACTTGGGTCATTAATGGCATGTTTAGATTTTGTGTATGTTTCTTGTTGTTATTGCTTGGGAAACATTGTTTGAGGTTGGTACAGGTGTTTTGGAAGGTTTGGCGTGGTTTGGACACGAATTGGACAAGTTTTGAACTTGTTTGGGTTACCTGGTGCAAACTGGTTGACTAGTTTTACAGATCATGTAAAACTGATTAACCGAATTAGGGGCAGGTTTCCCGGATTATTTGATTTGTCAACTCGTGTTTTATTCAGAGTCTTAATTGGTTATTTCTTTGATAATTAGGGTATTGTTATAACTATTACTAATAGTAGAACCCTTAGTAGGGAGTTTAGGTTTTCCAAATTAGGGTTTTGACGTGTCATTTACACGTTTATGTAAATGTGACTAGGGCATCCATCCAGCACGAGGTTTTCCGTTCAAGTCGGCCAACTCACTTGAATTGGGAAACGAGGTAAGACTAGCATAGAACGTATTATCTATGCATGTTGTGTATGTGATTTGTATATGTTTTGGGCTAATATCATAGCGACACAATCATTGTGTTAGTTCGGCAGTACAGGCACACTACTGGTTAAGAGTGATATTCAACCCCAAAAAGTATTAATTGGTGCTATCATAGTGGTACGAACATAGTACTGGTTCAACAGTACAGGCATAGTACTAATTAAGAGTGATATTATGGCTAATTGTCCTTTTGAGTACTATTGATGTTATCATAGCGGTACGAACATAGTGTCGGGCCCGCAATGCGATTATAGTGTTGGTAGTGGATGATATCATGGTCAATAGTACCAAATGTTAAGAACGTTCTTACCCATCTAATAAGCCTTTTGGATAGGTGTATGGGCACCTAAACACAAGTCAGTAATGTATTATTTGTGATATGCTTTTCTTACTGAGTTTATTGACTCACAGTTGCTACTTTCATGTGTAGGTAAAGAAAAGGCGAAGACTGAACAGGAGTGAGTTCCAAGTTTGGATGGTGATTGTACATGTCGGGACGGTACGACCTGGAGTGTTCGATCTCGGGATATCTTGGGCAGTATTTTGTAGTCGCTGTGCGACAAATTATAAAAGTATTTTGATAGTGTTGTAAAAGTTCAAATATGGGATTGCGGTTTATATAAATAAATATATATTTATAAAGTTTAATAATTTTAATTAAAGTTTTAATTTGACATGATTCTCGAGAAAAACTCTTTGATTATCAAATTCGCCAGGTTTGTCTACCAAAGATCGTCAAGACATGTATAATCATCGTCAGAGAAAAGCTCGACTCACGGTTCAGTAAGCCTTTATTTGTTTAGTAATTTATGTGATTAGAAAAGCATGTTAGGAAGCATAATAGTTTATAATTATTTATTTGAATGCGTTGCCTTAAAATCCATAAGCGCGGTATAGAGTGTATGTGATCATTGTCTAATCCACCTAACTTATGGGTTCGAGGCTAAGTCCTATTAAATGGACGCCCAACGAAATACAAGGAGTAAGGGTAACAGAGTTGAGATTGGAGGCGATCGGGGAGGTCAAAATCCCCTGAATCCCCATGGACACAGCAGAGGACGTGGAAGGTTTCAGTGTCATTTCTAGTGTCCTACTCATGTCCTATATTCCACTTTGGAATACCAGCAATTTAACTCATATTGTCATTTCTCTAATTTGTCTACCCCGTTAAATGGGTTACCACTAAATAACATACATGCACAGTCCATTTAGATTTCTTGATGTCTCTAACTGAATGTACAATGTTTAATATCAATATCAATTGAAACAATAATTGTAATATTTCCCATAAAATTCTAATTTGAGTCAGCTGAAGGACCGATACCCAAGTTCCCTTGAGTCATAATCAGCACTTAAGTAGGACTCGTACACTTTTCTCCTTTAACATCAGTCTTTCTTAACTACGGGTAGGTTCTTTTTAGATGACCCACCACCCCCACAATAAAACAAGATCTGGCTTTACATTGGTTCAAATGGTGTCTTTTTGCATCTTGAACATTCAAGATAAGGTCACCATTTCTTATTTTCATCTTGACCGCTATCTTAACCACCTTGGAACATTTTTGTCATGCCCCATAATCGGTGGTTCATTTAGTTTTCGCTTCTTGATCTACTAGTAAGTTGACTTCATATATTCCACCACATCTAGTGGTACAACAGGAAGTGTCAGTAGTATAAGAACAGACACAAGATGAGCCTATTGTTCTTTCAGATCTCGAATCTATTTTCCCTTGTTGTCAAATCATATCATGTATAACAAAATTTACATGTTTCCAGCATTATGGCAATAAAGAATTCTCTTCCATACCGTTTGCCCTAAGCCCAGATAGCTCGCTAATCAAACTATTTGATTGCCCTTACTGCATAGCTTATCACACATTTAGTCCACATCTTCTAACCATTTAAAACTCAGACGGATATCATATCAATATGCATATACCATACACATATTCTTTACAAAATTATCACTATGCTACTTATCCAACATACCTTATAATAGCCTAGGCAGGTTATCCAATAGCAAATAATATAAATACTTACTATACCATGAGTCGACCTATCCTCGCAGCACATGTACATATTCGACCAGTCTTCAGGCCCTTTAAAACCATGACTGTTGCTGATACCAAGTTGGAACACCCTAATCTATAGGGACAGCGCGTGTGTAATTTTATAAACTAGTTTAATATTAATAGATTAATTAATTATAAAAAAATCGTGATAATATTAAAAACTTGACTAAAATAAAACACTAAAAACGGACATTATAACAGCATAAAAAGTGTGTTCCAGGGATCCCTATTACAAAAAGTTTTGCTAAAGAAATATATACGACAACCATTTAAATACAAAATCAAAATACACAGCAGATACAACCAGCCTAAAATAACTACTGGCAACTCGGCATGCAGGGTGATGAGGTCAATATGTACATTGTTGGAGAAGACTGTCACCTCATGGTTGATCTAGTTTTTCTTTGCCTTTACCTGCAACACATAGCACCCGTAAGTCACAATACTCAACAAGAAAAGTAATAATAATAATCATATATTTTATTATTCGAATATTGTCATTTATACACAATAAAAATCAAACCATCACACATTATTCATAAGATGAAATCTAAATCACTGCTGGCATCTACCACGAATAAACATCAGTATACAGATATTTGATAATATAAAACTATTATACCAATAATAAAATTTATATTCATTATATCATATAAATTATTTATATGTTACCTCATAAAGTAACAATCTCATAACATCATGTTGCCTAATCAGGCAAGTCGATGCTTAAATAGGATAATCATGTATCGAAGTGCCTAATCAGGCAAGTCTGTGCCATAGCCTGGCACCCATATATTGTATAACTGCATCACCTAATCAAATGAGCCTGTGACAAAAACCTGCACTCGTATATCATATAATTGCATCACCTAATCAAGTGACCTCGTACCACAAATTGGCACCAATATATCGCATCGCCTAATCAGACGAGCCCGTACCTACACTCGGTACTTATCATATGTCACTAACGCCCGTATCTACACGTCACTAGGAGGAAACCCTACAATAGTTTCATTCTATGTCATAACCTGGCAATTTTCATATCACTGATGTCGTATCTACACGTCGCCAGGAGTAATCGCCTAATCAGACGAACTCGTACCTACGCCCGGTACTTATCATATGTCACTGACGCCCGTATCTACACGTCGCCAGGAGGAAACCCTACAACAGTTTCATTCTATGCCATAACCTGTCAATTTTCATATCATTGACGTCGTATCTACACGTCTGTAGAGGAAATCCTACAACAATTTCATTCTATGCCATAACCTAGCAATTTTCATATCATTGATGTCTGTACCTACGCCGCTAGGAGTATCGCATCACCTAATCAGGTGAGTTTGTACCTATGCTTGATACTCATATGTTACTGACGCCCGTACCTATGCTCGATATGTTGCTTATAAAATCACATCACCTAATTAGGTGAGCCCGTACTTACGCTCGGTATTCATCATATGTCACTCACGCCCGTACCTACGCCCAGTACGTCGCCAAGTAAAATTGCATCACCTAATCAGGTGAGCCCATATTTATATCCATAGTATCATCCCATTATCATTGCTTAACTAATCAATCTTGTCATTATATAACAATATTAAGTGTATTACCATACAATGTACTACACAATACAATATAATTTTCTTACCTTTAATCCAGGTTCATACATGTTAGCCAACCCAAGTGGGTACTATCGCTGATGGTCTAGGCCCTATGTCACAATAACGGTAAACCAATACGTATTTATCCCAAAACACTGCAGAATATTCACATAAGACAATCTAGGGTTCTCTACCAAATTCCGCAGTATAAATACACTAAAATAAAACTTATATTTTGGCTCTAAAACATACACCATATTGTAGAGCTCGTTGCAAGCTTCAAAACGGTATATAGAACATCCAAAACGGACACTCGAGTGAAAAGTTATGACAAAAATATGATTTCTGATCTCCTAAGAATTTTTTTAAAACTATGAAACACGAAAATTTCTATTTTCGCACTCACCAAAACACTACCAAAACTTATCCTAATCACTCCAAACTTCACAGGGAACATATATACCATAAATATTACCATCCTTACATAATAGAAATTAAAATCGAGCCCTTAATTGAAAAATACCATTAATATTCGAACAAAGCTTTAAAAAGTTCAAAACTCATTTCTAACCCAAAATCGCCTCAATTTCAGCAAGAAGACATCGAAACTAGTCCCATGACTACCCGAGAACAATCCTATAAGGTCAGAACCTTCATAACTATTCTAATTCACAAAATCCCTATACGAAACCAATTATTTTTAAACTTAAAATGAAATTAAAACATACATTAAGCTTTCCTACTTCAAGGATTTGCTATCCTGTACCGAAACTTAGATCACTAGATTTCAGGTTAAAAATCGAAGAAAATGAATCGAAGAGAATGAGAATTTTTGTTCGTTCGTTTCGCTTATGTTTACTGTAACTTATAATATATGTATTAACGATAACTTTTTATATGTATAATAATATTATAATAATAATAATTAATAATAATATTAATAAAAAATTTATTCTTAATAGTTATCTATTATTTCTTAGCCACTAGAAATCTCTAATTCTAGAGTATTTGGTCAACTTCGAGTACCCTAAAATACTCCAGTATTTCTAAAATCAACTTATCCTTTCAATATTTCTAACTAAAACCGTTGTGATATTTTTGGCCTCTAATCAGGTCTCCAGGGCGCCGAACTTGAAAATATTTTTATTTCATAAATACTCATATTTTATCCACATATTTTAAATAAATCTCCATAATTAACAAATTATGCTTATTTATCTACTTATCGGATCTTCAAGATCGCCGAACCTGAAAATATTTTATTCTACATATAGCTCATATTACATTCACACATGCTATATAAATCTCCGTAATATATAAATTACGTTTATTTGCTCACTTATAGCAATTTAAATTTTAAGCTGAAATAGACTAGTAGAACCAAATCCTACTTATTATCTTATTAACCCATAATATAAATATAAACCCTAATTATTTATCATTAGGCTTATCAAAATATTACAGTGTGGTTCGGCTGGGTCACGAAGAAGTAGGAGCTGCCTCCGCGATTTTTGTTAGCACTGTATTTTTGAAAATAGAAAATATTATTTTTTTTTTGTTTTTTTTTAATGAAATATCAACTTCATTTAATTAAGGCATTCAGAAAACAAGATATCCCTCAAATCGGGCCAGATATATTGCTCTAAGATGCAACCACAAGGAATAAATAGAGAGTGCCTTGCAATAGCATGGGCAACTCGATTTGCTGATTGTTTTACAAAGCGTAACTTAACATCCTTTAAAAAAGATAATAACAAACGACAATCCTCTATAACAATACCAAAAGTAGAAGACCTCTTTTGGTTGCTTCTTATTGCTTGCACAGATAAAAGACTGTCAAACTCAAGCTCAATATTATTCCATGCCTTGTTCTTTATCCAACTGAGGGCTTCCTTGATCCCCAAAGTTTCAACCACTTTAGCAGGATAAGTACCATTTCAGTGGCATGTTTTGGCCTCTAAGAACTTGCCAAAATGATCCCTCTCCACTAAGCCATAGCCATAAGAGTTGTCTTGTTGATAGAGCGCCGCATCTACATTAATCTTGAGGTTGTTTGTTGCAGGTGGTGTCCATAGCTCAGCCCCTTCATCACTATTGTTGAATGATAGTGTTAAAAGAGCGCTTTTATCTTGAGCTTTCCTCCAATGTTCAAGAGTAATTGAAGAAGTGGCCAAAACTTCTTTGACAGTAGAATTATATTTATTCCAGACAACTTTATTTCGTGCTTTCCACAGAGCCCAGCAGAGAGTTGTAGCACGACAAATAAAATCAATGTCACTGGTATTCTGTAGCAGCTCAAACTAGTAACTAAACGTGAAAGAGGTGTCAACCATAACAGCCCGACCAAAACCAGCCCAACAAGCTTTAACAAAGTCGCAAGTCAGCAGAGCATGAGCGGTTGTTTCTGATGTAGTATGGCAGATGGGACAATGTGAAGAAATTGGTACATGTTTCGTGACAAGGTTCACACAGGTTGCGAGAGAACCTGCTATAGCATGCCACAAAAAATTCAAGACTTTGGGAGGTATCTTCAAATGCCAAAACTTACGCCAAAAACCAGAATTGCTTGGCCGTGGCCCGACTGGTTTTTGGTTCTACGGAAGGTGATAAGCACTGTTCAAAGTAAAGTTCCCATTGTGATCTGCTGTCCAAGACCAACAGTCGAGTCTAGCAGTAGAACTATGTGGGATGTCAAGAATTACATCTGCTTCTTGGGGAGAAAACAGATCACGGACTACTTCAGTATCCCAACATAACATGTTTGGTTTAAATATGGAGCTTACAGTATGAGTATTAAGACCAGGATGAGGAGATAAGACATATTTATTACTTGTTGATGGTAGCCAAGGAGAACCCAGAATTTTAGTATTAGTACCATCACCAATAACCCAAGTAGCCCCAAGCCGAACCAAGTCCTTAGCACCCCAGATACTACGCCACACAAAGCTTGGATTATGTCCAAGATCGGATGAAATGAAATCAGAATTAGGGAAATACTTTGCTTTGTAGACTCTACCAGCAAGAGATTCAAGCTTACACAATAATCTCCAACCTTGTTTGGCAAGCATGGCAAGATTAAAGTCATGGAGATGCCTAAAACCCATTCCACCTTCTTCTTTTGGAGTTGCTAAACGATCCCACGACATCCAGATAATACCTCACCCTTTATTGGAGTTTGTCTTCCACCAGAAACTAGCCATCAATTTTTCAATCTCATTACAAGTTCCAATCGAGAGAAGATAGACACTCATAGCATATGTGGGCAAAGATTGTATGACTGTTTTGAGTAAAATTTCCTTCCCAACACGAGACAGGAACTTACCATCCCAGCTGTTGATTCGAGAAATGACTTTATTTTTAAGAAAGCCAAGCACAGCATTCTTGTTGCGACCTATAATATTCGGAAGGCCTAGATAAAGACTGCCTTCAAGAGCTTCAGACATGTGGAGTGAGGAACAAACCTGATTACGAATGGTAGTATCAGTATTGGGACTGAAGAAGATCGAAGACTTTGAGTAATTGACTTTCAGGCCAGATGCATTTTCAAAGAGATGCATGAGATTGGAAATGCTATCAGCAGCACCTCGTGTGGCTTGACAAAACAAGTAGCTGTCGTCCGCAAAGAACATATGTGTTATAGAAGGTGCACGTTGAGCAACACGACATCCTTGAATAAGTCTATTGGCTTCAAATTTCTAGATAAAAGCTAAGAGGCCTTCGACACATATAATGAAGAGATAAGTAGAAAGTGGATCTCCTTGATGTATGCCTCTGGATGGGGAAATAGAATCAAGCACATGCCCATTATGAACAACTTTGTAGCGAACCGTAGAGACACAGCCCATAATGAGGTCAATCCATTTGCTAGCAAAGCCCATACGATTCATAACCGCTCTAAGAAAGCTCCATTCAACCCGATCGTAGGCTTTGCTCATGTCGAGTTTAAGAGCCATGAAGCCTTTTTTACCTCTTCTTTTCCGTTTCAAGTAGTACATGACTTCAAAAGCTACCATAACATTGTCTGAGATAAGACGGCCAAGAATAAAAGTACTTTAGGTTTCAGAGATAACACAGCCAATCAGATCCCTCATGCGGTTCGCCAAAACTTTCGAGATGATCTTATAGAGAACATTACACGATGATATTGGCCTAAGATCACCCATAACAGCAAAGTTTTTCTTCTTTGGGATCAATACAAGATTGGTGTCATTAAGTCCATCAGGCATAACTTAATAAACCCTTTTGTCAATGTAAAAACTTAATGACATTAATCTTGTATTGACTACGTGAAAATATTTACCTTAGAAAGGAAAAATATAGAAAAAATCCTTAATTGGCCTAAGATCACCTTAATTGCCTATTATAGGAAAATTCTTATGTTTATGTCATGAAACAAGTTGAAGTTGCTTATATGGGAAATTAATTTCAACGGGATTAATCTAAGTAGAGATAATAATTTTTTAAATGAGAAAGTTTTGTTTATGTATTTATTTATTTAGTAATAAGCAACAAAAAATACTTTTTGAGCACTAATTATTAAAAAAATAAATAAAGAATTCATACTTAGGGCAACTTTACTGATATTTTCACGTAGTCTTTTTTTATATTTTTGATAAAATATTTATTATCCTATTATTAAGAGAGACTCACCCCTTAAAACTGGCGTTTAGTAATACCTTTGTTTTTAATTTTTTAATCACAAAATAAAAATAAAATTTTTGTTTTTGAAAACAAAAATACGTTCTGTAACCACTTTTGTTTTTTAATTTTAAAAACAAAAAATAAAAGTCATGTGCTCTGTAAAGTTCATTTTTATTTTTATTTTTATTTTTTATGATTTTATTTAAGTTGCGTCTGGGTTCGGGGTCGGATTCGAGTTCGGGTCAGAGATTGAGTTCAGCGCCAAGGTCGTAGGGGGGATTTGGGTCCGGGTCTGGTCGGAGTTCAATATATTAATTGAGAAAAAAAAAAAACTACTTAAAAAAATATTGAAAGTGACTTTTTTTGTTTTCAAAATTTTGATTCTCAATTAAAAAATTGAAAATTGAAAACAGTTTTATAGAACATGTTTTTTAAAAATACTTTTACTTTTCTAATTTTAAAAATATAATACTGATTAAAAAAGTGTTACGCCATTTAAATTTTTCCCCTTCTATGTTTTCAAATTAAAATAAAAGTACAAAATAAAAAATAAAAGAGTGAGGACAATACCCTAATATTCTTTTTTCTTGGAATCGACTAAAAATTTTAGTTAAAAGATATGTGTATTGATCATATAAATTTACCTAAAAACGACTAAAGGAAATAAATTAATTTAAATATTATTATTATTATTATTATTTTTGATCAATCAATCATGTACTTCATTACTCCAAAAACTCATTTACAACCTATTGGCCCCTTCAAAGGAAGACCCAAATTTTATCTATACAATACAATGTGATTACAACTCTTCCTTGTGTATTATATATTACATTCACAGCTGCAACTATATAAAAAAAATCAGTCAGCTTCAGCTTCTATAGAACCAGTCGGCCTCAAACTAAACCAGACGGCAGCAGCTGAAAAAGAAAAGAAATCAGCTGCTATAGGAGAGCAAACCAGTCGGCATCAGCTGTTTTGTGCTTCTTTGGCCAATTACACAACACTCTATTCTTTACATCTTCCTTTATAGCATGGACTACAACATCTTGTGCTATTCTCCTTGAATTCCATAGCAAATCATTGCGATTTTTTCAAACATGGTACACCAGAGCAGCCACTGCAGTAGTGATTACTGCCTTTCGAAACCTGCTCATTTTCGCTCTTTCCAGCCACCTGCACAATCTGCTCAAGTCTATTGTTTCAACTCTCCATCCTAGCCAAGCTTTAACTTAAGAGAGACAAATAGTAGAGAAAGGACAAGAGAAGAAAAGGTGCGATGATCCATACAGAACAAGAAATAGTCTTCTCCAATGATGTTATGTTTGAACAACCTTTCTCTAGTTTTAAGTCTATCTTGGATTGTAATCCACAAGCAAAAGCTATGCCTAGGGATGTTGAGTCTATTCCATACCTCATGACTCCAATTCACTTTACTTTGTGAGGGGCAAAGAGATTTGTAGCCATTTGATATACTGTATTTGGTGCTTATGAATTGCTGAATGTCCATAACACCTTTGATTTGTGTTTTAATCGAGTTCAATTTCCTCCAATACCAGCTAGCCTGAGGTGGAGCTTGATAAGTCCACCAATCCTCTCCTTTAATGTATACACAGTGTATCCATTTAATCCACATGTTATCTTCTTTGTTTGCAAATGCCCATACATATTTTGTCATTGCAGTAATGTTCCATTCTGCTATTCTTTTCAAACCGATCCCTCCAGCTGCTTTTGGTTGGCACACATGGTCCCAAGCAATTGGACCCGACCCTTGTGAAACCTGATTTCCTTTCCATAAGTATGCTCGACAGATGGCTTCAATATCCCTTATAGTTCGCTTTGGAAGCACTATAACTTGGCTCCAATATGAATGAATTGACATGAGAACTGAGTTAACCAGAACTACTCTCCCTGCCAAAGACAAGTTTCTAGTACTCCATATTTTAATTCTGGTTGTCATCTTATCTACTAGAACCTTACATTCCTTTCCTGAAATTCGTTTCGCACAAATAGGATACCTAAGTATTTGAAAGGTACCTCTTTTTTGGTGAAACCCGAGCAATCAAGAATGTGTTGCATTTCAGAGTCCTCCATGCCACAGCAGTATATTGCAGATTTATTAGGATTCGAATGCAGCCCAGATGAACATGAAAACAATTTAAGCCCCTGTAACATATAGTAAATACTCTTATAATCGCCAAGACAAAATAGTATAACATCATCTGCAAACATCAGGTGATTCAGTTTGAGTTCAGCACATCTATCATGGAACTTGAACTCTTGTTTAGCTCCAATCTTCATCATTATTCTTGAAAGATATTCCATACCAAGAACAAAAAGCAGAGGTGACATTGGATCTCCATGTCTTAATCCCCGTTTCCCTTCAAAATATCCATGTAAAGAACCATTGAACATAAGTAAAAACCTGGGAGTTCGAACACATATCATGATCAGCTTGATAAATTTCGCAGGGAACTGAAATGCATAAAGAATTTCTTCCAAAAAGTCCCAATCAAGAGTATCATACGCCTTCTGAAGATCAAGTTTAATCATACAGCTAGCCTTGGCATTTGTCCTTCCATAGTGTCTGATCAAATCCTGGCAAATCATGATGTTATGGGCAATAAACCTCCCAAAAATGAATCCACCTTGGTTTTGCGCAATCAGATCAGAAAGTATTGCTTTCAACCTTGAACAAATAAGTTTAGTGGCGGTTTTATAAATGACATTACAGCATGCAATAAGACAGAAGTCACTTACTGTATTAGGGCACTTACATTTAGGAATAAGTGTTAAAACAATAGTATTTTATATCACATATTTTATACCACTTACTGTATTATTATTATTATTATTATTATTATTATTATTATTATTATTATTATTATTATTATTATTATTATTATTATTTTATTATTTTATATCACATATTTTTGGTGTGTTATTTAATTTAAAACATAATATATAAGACAATATATTAAATTTTAAATTTTAAGACATGGTGACTATCTATATCAATTTGTTTTACAAATTATCTAGGCTCTTTAATCCTCTTAAAATGGTGACTATCTATATTTTATATACTAATTTAATTTAGATGGTTTAATCACAAATAATTTCTTTTTCTTTTTTTTTTTTTTTTTGTTCACTACCTTCATATTAGAAATAACTCTTTCATCTATATATTTTGTATTAGTCTTGAATTTGAATTGGATACTCATTATAAGAGTTTCTTAAATTTACTTTTGATACTATGTTGAAATGTGAAACCGTAATTTAAAAAGAATAATAAAAAATATAGTGAAAAATATAAGTTTCCATCTCATACTAGTTAATTAAAATGAAATAGTTCATATAACTTTAAAGATAATGTACAATTTCCAAACATAAAAACACAAATAAATAAAAGATAGGCCTATATATAAATAATATATATATAGGGTAAGATTATGGTAGGACCTAGCAAAAGTTTCCTACCGATAGGGTATTTTTTTTAACCATTATTTTTAGATCATGTGATTATTATGATATCAGATGTATACTTTTACGATAAGACTGCTTGTATACAATTAAAACTTTATACATTATAATAATATATATATATATAATGATATATTTATTTTAAAAAATAAAATAATATTAATAATTTATGAAAAATTATTAATTTTTAATTTAAATGTTATTATTTTTTTAAAATTTAGTTTAATTTTTTTATATAGGTATATATTTTCAAAAAATAATTTTAGTTACTAACTTTGCTATTAATATAATATTTATCAATATAAAATATCAAACTTTATTTTTCTCTCCTAATTGAAGGCTATGCTCAATTTTTATTCTCCCTTTCTCTCTCTTCTATTGTCTCTTAATCTCTCTCTTTCTCTCTCTAAGGCAACAATTACTTTACACCATATTTTAAAAAATTAAGTAAAGTGGATTGAAACCCCGTGAAGACAATAAAAATAAGTAAGTTTAAATCTTTTCAAACTCCATTTAATTATTTTAATTTTGTTATTTGAGTTTTTAGAATTTATTTACTGAATGTGTATCACATTATTATAGTTATTTAAGACATTCTGCAAAATTTTAAGAAATTTAGAAAAGTTTAATACACCGAAAACATGGTTTAAATAGTGTGTTGCGCGAGTGACTATTTTATTTTATACGCGTATAAAAGAGACTGTTTGAATATTACGTACCTTTTATATTGTAAATTATTCTGAATTTCTCAAAATTTTGTAAGATATCTTAAATAGTTATACATACACGAATATGAAAAAAAGTTAGACTAAATTATTCTGGATACCGAAACAAGAAGAGGGTATATCAATACATCTATTTTAAGGGAGTGCATTGTAGAATCACCCAATATCATATATTTCTAGAGTTTAATTCAAGATTATAATTAGCAATTACAAATATAAAATACCAATGTAAAATAGATAAATGGATTATTTTCGTATAATATTTTATATTAGACTTTAATTTAATTATTTGTGACATAAATATTGAAAATTTAATTATGGGTTACACATTATTTTTGATAGTAATAATAGTAGTTAAGTTATATTTCTAAACTTCTGTTGGTACTTGGCTATAAAATGTTAAATCATTATCCACATGTCATTTTTTTATTAGTATATTTAAATTAATTTTTAAATGAAAAATATAAATTTAATAACTTGAACTAATCAAGGACTGTGACGTGGCTATTAACTTGACACTTAATGGTCAGGTATTTATAGAAATTTTAGAAATATAACTTAAGTATTATTATTATTAAAATTAAACTTAAATATTTATGCAACAAATTACTCATTTTATAAATGGTAAAAGTATAACGATTTTACGGAATTTTAAATATTTTTACAATTTTTTTAATTTTATTTACAGAAAATACGATTTTTTTTTATGTTATATACGTAAAAAAATATAATTTTGTTTATAAAAAATAGCGTGTTATATACTTATTAAGAGAAGCTAAAATTCAAATATCAACCCCACTTGTACAGTTCCTGCGCCAATGTCTAAGGCGTATGCTTGCTGAGTCCTTAAGTGACTCAATCAATTAAACAATATATAAAGATTGATTTCAGCGGAAAAAAAAAATGTATAAAGTTTCAAATAAATAATCCTCTACACTTTTTCAACAAAAGTTATATACATCTTTTTTTTTCTAATTACAGATTAGTTAAAAAAACTACTTTATAGCATAAGTACAATATACTATGTCCTACGCTAGAAATACACTATATATTAATGTGTAAGTATTTTTCATGTGGTTGAATTAAAACCAATGCCATGGACTTGAAATTAAGTGGTGTACACGTATACTATGACTACTTTCCAATGAAAAATAAAAAAGAAAAAAAAAATATAGACTATATATATAGTTAAATGAATTAGAGCATGAAGAAAAATAATTGTAATAATGATTCGATCAGTTTGTGTGGTCCATTTGGCAGACAATTGTAGGAACAGAACACAGAGATGACCATTTTGTGAGCACATTTTTCCATCTTATGCTTCACTTCCAACCTTTATTTTCCACACTTTAATTATATTATATCAATTAGCTAACTAGGTGGATATATGTGTTACGGAACCTTATAGTTTTTGATATATATATATTGAAAATTCTAAAGTCTATAGTTTTTTAATATTGAAATATATACATAATATACATATATATACTTGCAGATAACGATCAAAATATGATATAACTAAGTTGAAAAACAATAATTTGGCATGACATGGATTGTGACAAAATAGGTATATATATATATATCGTATGATTTGGTAAAAGATTTTGGCAGTATATACGTACATACATATGTCATGTTTGACATGCACAATATAAATAGACATATACTGGCCTCTTCTTCTTGTGTCATGGTAAAAATTGTCTTTATTAACATCCAACCTATTACAATCTCTTCAACGGATTAAAAAAGGTTTGATCCTTTAAAAGTTAGTTATTGTAAGTAGTGTCTATCTATGTGATAAGGTTTTTAGGGTGGTTATTGATTACCTAAGTAAAAGAGATTAAGATATCAAATTTCTATAACTGACACCTAATTTCTGATAAAGATGAATCCAAAAAATAAATCAAAATGAGATTAAGTTTGTAGAATTATTAATAAAAAGAAATTATACTTTTTAAAAAGTATATGCATATAATTTATAGAGGAGTTACTTTAATTTTATCTAATTAATTGTAGATAAATAATTTTAGATCTTTAATTTATTTTTTAGAAATTACTGATTAAATTATTTTAAATTTTTTGTTAAATAACAAATAAAATCCGATTAAAATAGAACATAATAATACAATAAAATGGAGGTATTATAATCAAATTGGTTATATTTTTTGCACACATTTATGTTAGAAAATGACTTTAAGTTAGTTATATTTAGTCATATTTAGAAAATTTTGATTGATTGTGCTCAAAAATATAAAAGACCCAATTAGTAAATTTTACAAATGTAGAGTTTAAAATAATATTTACTCATATTATTATTACATTTTATAGTAGTTTCTTTTTGTATTTTTTATAAAAATGCATATAGTAACTCACATAGTAAAGCAAGTAACGGAGTAACTTAAATTACAACCAAAATTCATATAACAACTCACATAAAAATTATTAGAGCAATTCAAACCGTAAATTTAAAACAAAAAGTTAAAAAATAGTATATAAAATAATTTTTCTATAATTAAAACAGTTATAGTAAACAATAAATATAAAATTAATGTATAATATAAATTATTGTATATAAGTTATAAATATTTATATATGTTGTATAAATATATATATATGAGTGGGGAAGGAGAATAGTTGACGTGAGGCAGTTGCCTCACCATGGCTAAAGTAGCTCCATCAATGGTCCGGAGATCATCAAAAGGACGGAAAGAATAAGGAAGAAATTTGTACCAAGTGATTTTTCTTATTTAAAGAAAAAAATAAAAAATAAACACAAATAAATATATATAAATAATACTATTATTTATAGATTGTGAGTTGCAATTGCATGATATTTATATATACGAACTTGATAAGTGCTGTAGCTCTAGCTGCGCCTAACAAAACAATAATATATGGATCAGTCGACATTAAAATTTATTATGTTAATAACTTAATTTATACTAATTTAGCACATTAATTATATAATATTTGTTATAACTCAAATTTGTGATTATTATTGGTGTCGTGATCAGTTAGTCTATTCGTAATAATGTAATTATTTAATTAATACAGTTGCGTTGTTTGTAGTGGTAAGGACACTTGAAATATTAGATATATAGCTACCTAGCTAGCTAGGTTGCACGAATGTTAATTCTAACTGGTTAATCAATTAAGTTTGATCCTTATATATATATATATATATATATATATATATATATATAAATATATCACGCAGATGCACAATATATATTTATGAGCATTACTATTAGGCACTAGTGGTACCTAACACTTTCTCGATATGTTATGTTGCGATTGGCTAGCGGTACTGTCTAAAAGCTATTATATTAAATTATATAAGACTCGATACTTAGTTGGACCAATAGCGATATTGACACATAAGAGGGTACTATACATCACTGGTACCTTTTAGCATTTCTCTATATTTATATAGCTTTGTAAAGGACCACTATTAATATTGAGATGACATTAACAAAAGATTGAGCTACTTTCGAACCACACAGATATGATATTATATGCGTATATTTAGTAATAGAACTACTCAATTAATGGACAACACTATCTTTTAAACGTAAAATATAGTATTGTAAGAACTACTACTAACATCTATTATCATTAAATTAACATTGAAAATAAAAGAATTAAAAATTTGCGTTTGAACTAGAATTACAAATCCAAAACCCACAACCACTTTAGAGTCACTTTAGATATTGGAGATGAACCAAATATTTGAGCATAGGTCAACTCTATATCCTCATAGTCAAAAGTTCTGTCACATTGACATTAAACTCACCCATAACTCCCACATCCCAAGAGATACAAACCACTCCTTCACCATTACAAATAACCCTTCCCCAAGTCCCACAAATCTCCTTCCCGCCACCACTGATGCGTTAGTCAACATGGAAAACCCACCCACACCACCGATAGCGTCCACCTACCCGTCTGTCCCAAATCCCCATTGTGCCCACCGCACTTCAATACTACCCTTCTATGCTCCAACAACTCTTTTAGATGGTTTTCAGCTAGCTTTGAAATAATATCAAGTCTTGATTGTACACCACCGAACAAGACAAAGTTCCTATAAAACCATAACCACCAAAGCACCATACTAACCTTTTCGAAAATCTCCTAGGAGAGCTCCTTAAACAAAAGAATTGATACAACAGAAATTCGAATAAATCCACTTAGTAATCACAACAAAAAATTAAAAATAAAACCACTCAGGCCCTAACGGGATTCCTCGCCTAAAACTTGCAATAAATCGATTCTCAATTCTCATACAAGAGAAATTAAAACAAACTAAAGCTAAGTTGTCACTTACCCCTAAGCTCATCAGCTCAAGCCAAAGTTTATAAAAGGGGGTTCCAAACTTTTTCCAAGAAAATTGAATCGTTCTGAGCCAGAGTTGTAGAGTGTAGAGATAGAAGCAGTGTTTCAGAGGTAGGTCGTAGCATGCCTCCCTAATGCATATGGTTACATTTTTTGGAGATGTCCCCAACTACCCCCAAGTGACTGAAGGGTGTAGGTCTTGAGTCACTTGTTGTGTTTTCTCAAGCTAAGTTAACACCTTATATGCATGTAATGTTATCAGCTTATTACCTTGTCAAAAAATATTACCTTGGTCAAATGACCTACAAGTCTTTTCCAAAATACTAAAGATGAAATTAAATGCTGAACTCCTAACTATTGATAGTATTTTCAGAGGTGATCAACATTCCAAGCTCTTGGGATTTGGAATCTGGGATCCATCCATTTGATTGAGGCAATAAGTTCTGACGCATACTTCATCTTAAATTTCGTAAGGTCCCTCCTAGTTGGGGCCCAACACCCCCACTCTGGGATCTTGTGATGCGGGGAAGACTCGTCTTAGTACCGAGTCTCCAACCATGAACTTTCTGTCAATCACCTTTGAGTTGAAGTATTTAATTGGCCACCTTCCTCAATTTGGTACGATGTTAGGCGCATTTGAGACTCTTCCCTAAGTTCTTCGATAAAGTCAAGAGACTCTTGAAGAAAGGATTAGTTGGTGGTCAGATCATAAGTGGTCCTTCTGTGAGTTGCATAATGTGTTCCACTGGGAGCATGACCTCGCATCCGTAAACCATTGAGAAGGGTGAATGTCTTGTAGATGTCCATGTCGTAGTTAAATGGGCCCACAATACTCATGGAAATTCCTCTTGCCAACTGTTCTTGCAAACATGTAATTTCTTCTTGAGAGTAGTCTTGAGGATTTTTATTACAACCTCTACTTGTCCATAGGCCCGAGGTCTTGCCACGGCAGAAAAACTAAGAAATCCCATGCTTTTCGCAAAACTCCGTAAAGTAATCAGTATCGAACTATTTCTCGTTATTCGAGACTATTTTGTGGGGCAATTTGTACCGGCAAATGATATTCTTAATCACAAAGTCTAAGGCCTTATTTGCAGTGATTGAGTTCATTGGCTCAGCCTCTTTCCACTAAGTGAAATAGTCTACAGCTACTATGGCATACTTGACCCCACCTTTCCCAGTTGGAAGGGATCCGATAAGGTCAATCCCACACACTACAAATTGCCACAGACTAGTCATCAAAGTGATTTTCATTTGGTGGAGATCTAGGGATATTTATAAATCTCTGGCAGGCATCGCACTTCTAGACATAATCTGGGCATTCCATTTCCATAGTGGGCCAAAAATATCCGTGTCTTAGTATCTTTTTAGATAAGTTGTTACCCCCAGTGTGGTCTCCACAAAATCCTTCATGAATACCTTGCATTATTGCTTGGGCTTCAGCTTCAGCCACACACCAGAGGTAAGACATGGATAATCCTCTATGATATAACCTGTCGCTAATCATAACATATCGCGGGACTTGATACTACAACTTTTTGGAAGCAGCTATATCATGTGGTAGCTCTCCGAATGTTAAATACTTGACCAAGGGATCCATCCAATTTGGTCCTTGATTGATCGTCTGGACGTCTGGCTTGGCCGTGATACTAGGCTCCAAGAGATAGTCGAAGGGGACTACCCCTAGTTCTTTCATTTCTTTGTCGGATGCCAGCTTGGCCAAGCAGCCAACTTGGGCATTCGTTTCCCTTAGTATCTGTTCAATTTTACACCCCTTGAATTCTTGGAATAGTTCCCAAACAGTTGAGACATAGGAAGCCATACGTTCTCCGCGAGCCTGATATTCACCTTTTACTTGATTGACTATCAGCTTGGAGTTGCTGAATATTTCAATGTGTGTGGCGCCCAGCACCTCGGAAAGTCTCAACCTAGCTAGTAAGGCTTCATACTCTACTTCATTGTTAGACGCGTTGAGCATGAACTGTAATGCACTTTAGAGCCTTAAGCCTTTTGGGGATATCAGTATGACTCCGGCTGACCCGTTCTCATTGGCAGCACCATCCACGTATACTTTCCAAACAGGCAAGGTTACTTTTACAGCGATAGAATCCTCATTAGTCTCGTTGCATTCCATAATAAAGATTGTTATGGCTTGTCCTTTGATTGAGACGTGAGGAACATAATGAATGTTAAACTGAGTTAACTCCATGGCCCATTTGAGGAGTCAATCAGAGGATTCAGGGTTCTGAAGTACTTACCAGAGTGGGTGGTTAGTGTACACTTTGATGCCATAAGCTTGGGAGTATGGTCCCAACTTTTGAGAGGCAATGAGTAGGCAGTAATCCAATTTATCAATTTGTGGGTATCATATCTCGGCTCCCACCATCCTTTTGTTGATGTAGTAAACATGGTGTTAGAATTTTTCTTCCTCCCGAACCAAGGCTGCGTTTATTGTGTGTTTTGAAACTGTCAAGTACAAATATAAATCTTCACCCTCGACTAACTTAGATAAATTTAGAGCTTTAGACATGTGCTCTTTAAGGCTTATAAATGTAGTTTCACATTCATCTGTCCATTCAAATTTTTGACACTTTCTTAGATTGTTGAAAAACGGGACGCACTTTTTGGCTGACTTGGATATGAAGTGACTCAGGGTTGTCACTTTCCCCGTGAGGCTTTGTACATCTTTGTGCTTCGTTGGAGATGGTATACCCAGCAAAGCTTGTATCTTTTTAGAATTGGCCTCTATCCCTCGCTGACTGACAATGAATCCCAAAAACTTTTTAGATTTCACCCTAAAAGTACACTTTTCGGGTTCAGCTTCATCCCGTATTTTTGCACTACTGTAAAACACTCCTTGAGGTTAGTTTCATGATTCTTGGCGGTCTTGGATTCAACCAACATGTTGTCTACATAGACCTCCATGTTGTGACCCAGAAAGTTTCGAAACATTTAGTTTACTACTCGTTGGTATGTTGCTCCAGCATTCTTTAGATCAAATGGCATGACCAAGTAGCAATATACCCTTTTGTCAATGTAAAAACTTATGTATTCCTCTACGATATGCATTTTGATCTGGTTGTACCCAGAATAGGCATCCATGACAGATAACAACTTGTGGTTAGATGTCGCATCAACCATCTGGTTAATTCTAGGTAGAGGGATGCAATTCTTAGGACACGCTTTGTTCAAACCAGTGAAGTCTATGAAAATTCTCCAGGTCCTATTGGGCTTTAGGACAAGGACTGGGTTTTCTAACCATGTCGAGTAATATACATCCTAGATGAAAATGTTTGCTAACATCTTCACCACTCCTTTCTTTGAAGCTTCTACCTTTAAGGGGTCTAAGGAACGTCTTTTCTGTTGCACGGTTGGCATTTCTGGATTCATATGCAATACATGAAAATTTTCATTTGGGTCAATGCCTATCATATCCTCGTGAAACCAGGTAAAGATGTCCAGAGATTCCCTGAGAGTGCCTCCGATCTCCTCCCTAACTTTGGTGTCAAGGTTTCTTCCTATGTGAATGACTTTGGTTGGATACTGATTGGAAATTTTAATTTCTTCTGTTTCTTCCATGGGCTCCGATACCTTCTTTGTCCCCACAGGCGGATCCAGCTTATCCTCTTCATATTGTTGGTCACCATCCTTTCCATAATCGAATACCAAAACTGATAGATTTGTAGCTACAATGTAGCACTTTTTGGCATCGGCTTGGTTTCCACAGACAGTTCTCACTCCTTCGGACTGGGTTGGAAACTTGAGACATAAGGGTCAGATCGAGGTCACGACCCAAATTTCACCAAGTTCAATCGTCCCAAGATGGCATTATATGAGTTGGGCAATCAATAACGATGAAAGTACAATACTTGAAGGTGCTTTGTAGGGTGTCTGGACACAACGTGATGAGTAATCGAATTTTCCCCATTAGGATCAAGGAATCTTTGTTGAATCCCGTAAGTCGTGAACCACTGGGGGACATGTCCTAATTTGTGAGGTCTATGGCTAGGAATGCATCTTTGAATAGTATGTTTGTTAAACTCCCATTATTTATCAAGATGTGGGCCACTATTTTGTTTGTCGTGGGCACTTCAATGACCAGAGGATCGTGATGGGAAGTGCACTCATTTGGCGTCTTCTTAGGTAAAGGTGATGGGTTGATCCATGAGCCTTGGCCTTTGGGCAAGTAGTTGGGTAACTTTCCATACTTCTTCACAATTATCCAACTCTTGTGCAAGCCATGTCAACTCATTACGGGTCGTTCCTTCGACGTGGGGTCCTCTGGATATTTTTGCCACTCTCCCATTAGGTCGAGGGGGATGTCTGGGTGGTACGCCTAGTTGCACCGGGGTTTTGTGCTGGCAAGGGTATTTGAGCTCTAAGAGCTTAAGGTATACCTCTCTGAGGTATTTGACCCCCAGTGTGTCTTTCTTGCATACGTGGAAACTGTTGGGATTTATGCCCTAAAAGCAAGTAATTAATTGAAAATATTTTAGAGAATATATGGCATACAATTATAAGAGTATAATTATAAAATATCAAAAAATTCCTTATTCATATGGGGAAGGTATAATCTTGTAAGGATATACAAGAGAATTAAAATTATACGATATGAATAGAATAAGTTGGTAGTGTATTAAAGTAATGGGAATATTTAATATGGAATTGCTAAGTACAGTTTTCTATACACTATACTTCTAGTGTGTGTGATCATGACTCGGATCACATATGTAGATGGACATGTAGTAAAGGTACTGTGTATAATTTGATTATGCGTGACTAGACCAATGTGTAATAAACATCTTTCATTAATATGTCGTTTAACATGAAAGAGTTATTCATATCACAGTGATGATCATTAGTAGATCAGCCTGAATTCTGAGTATACATGAGCTTTTATTTGTGCTCATTGAGTTCTTTGATTCACTTGTTAAAGTTGCTCAGAGAAGATGATTCTTTCAACATCTATTTTGGGAACTTAATAACATGAGTGGCTGTGAACATGTTATACAATAGTGGAACCAAGCTTTCCTAACGGATCGAATATTAGTTTTCTTATAGTGTTAATTCTGGAAGTACTAACAGTTGGATCTAAATCTATAATAAGTTATAGATTAACTGTTCAAATTGAACTAATGGTACATAAGAAAGGAAGAGATAATTAGAAGGGTAAAATAGTTTTTTGGTCAACTTTAATAATGAACTAATGATTGGAGGGCAAATTGCTTATACTGATTATATCAATAGACTACAATTAAGAATTATGTAAATATAATTCTATATTGTCCAAGAGTGTATTTCTATATTTATAGTAGAGTAAATTATAGAATGAATAAACCGGATTATTTTATTAATGAGATTGATAATAATCAAGGATTATTGGAGCTTCGAAATATAGGTCCATGGTCCCCGAGTCACCTTTATACAACACTGTACTGTGGAAAGTTTTATTTAATAAATGAATTACAAGTGAAAATTAATTTCTATGTCAAATAAATTTTTAAGGGCAAGATACTAATTTGTGAAATTATTATTTTGATTAATTATGACAATTGTGAATTGTATAACTAATAGTATTTAATTATTTAGTTTTATTAGATAAAATTATATTAATTAGTCAAATATAATATTATTATTAAATAATATTAAAGAGAGAAATATATTATTTTAGAGAAAATAATATTTATTTTAATTCTTGTAAAATAAGAAATTAATGATAATTAATCAATTAATATTTCTTGGCAGAATAAATAACAAATCTTAAATATGGCAAAATTGAGAAAACTAAGCTAGTCATAAAACACAAAAAATTGTCAAAACAATCCAAAAAGAGACCAATCAGGAATGTTCCAATTAAATTGTCCACAATTAAAAAAAATGTTGCTTAGAGAGTGTAGGGAGCATTGCTATTAGACACCAGTGGTGCCTAGCATCTCTTGACATGTCTTGCGATTAGCTAGCGATACTCTCTAAAAGTTATTACATTAAATTATATGAGACCTGATACTTAATTGGACCAATAGCGATATTGACACATAGAAGGTTGTAGGCACCACTGGTACCTTTTAGCATTTCTCGGCGGGTCAGAAAGATGCTTAGCCAAGGCATACTTGAATTCAGCTAGCCCCACTTAAGTCTGCTAGGGGCCAGATCACTCCCTCAAGTCATGATAAGCACAATTTCTGATAGGCTAATTTGGATTTTTACCCCCTGAACTTTGACATGTACTAAATTATGTCCCCTGAACTTTTTAGGCCGTTAAAAATTCCCCTGAACTATTATAATTGTTAGATTTAAGGACTTTTGTCTAATTTTACTAAAGAAAGTCTGACATGGATGAAAATTTAGGGGCACAATTTGGTACATCTTAAAGTTCAGAGGGTATGATATAGTCAATATTAAAGTTCGGGAGGCATAATTTAGTACATGGACAATTGCCACATTAGCAAAATTGAATAAAAATGAACATAAATTTTTAAATCTAACAATTTCAATAGTTCAGAGAGATTTTTAACGACTTGAAAAGTTCAGGGGGCATGATTTAGTACATGTCAAAGTTCAGAGAGCAAAAATCATAATTGGTCTTTCTGATATTCCAACACTATAGTATAGCAGAGAAAGCATGCATACTAACATAAAAGACTCAACAACAACATCATTATCCTCAAGAAAATCTAAATTTAGGATCCTCTCAACCAACCAATTCACAACCAAGGGCCTCCAAACCGAACTTGTCTAACCAAAGAGCATTGGAAAAAGAGTTCTCATTAGCTTTGCAAATGCTGGCTTCTAAATTTATATATCAATATGATGTATAAACATGTAACTGATATACTTATGCAAAGCAAGTCAACACACCTAGAAAAATTTTTCTCTCTCTGGAACTTTCTAGTGGGTTGTATCCCGTTGCAGTTTCTCCTGGTTCCCTTCCAGCTTGATCTCTCCCTCGTGGTGTTTTACCTGTTTTGCTTAATCTTCTCTTTTGTAATTTCTTTCTCTTCCTTCATTTATTGTGATTTAACTTCTTCTTTAAGCTTTTCTGTCCATTAGCCCTCTAATTAATTACTCTGCAGTCATCCTTTCGCATCCCTTCTTCTCTCTTCATTTACTTTCAAATGAAAATCTTCAGGGAATCATATTCCAGGAGTTTTTCTCCTTGGATTTTCTACTCTCTCTCTTCTCATATCCCATCTCCATTAATAGAAGTCGTCATTTTGGCTCTTTCAAGGAGGAGGACGATGATTGCACCTAAGGATCTTGGATTTGGTCTAGGATTTCTGCAGAATAGGATGATGATCACTGAAGTTTTCTTCTCTCATAAGACTTCAACATGCATGTATTTCTCCCATTCTAGCTATTTAAGGGTGTGGGTTCTTTGGCGTTCTTTACTCCTCTACTTGATTTTATTTTCTTTGTCTGAGTATTATTAGGAACTTTACTTGTCTTTCTTCTTCTGGGAAATGGAGGGTATTACTGAAAATATGGCTCATGTGTTATCTCTTACTGAAAAAGAAGTTGTGGTTCATGAGCACTTGGATGATGTGGGAGGGGATGTACAAATTGGGAAAACTTTCTGTCTTGTCTTTCGAGTCTTTACTACCCGAACCATTAAAATCGAGTGGTTTGAAGAGGCTACGAGAAATGCTTGGATCACTCGTGCTCCCATTACTTTCTCTAAATATGGTAATGGGATGTTTATGGTTGAGTTTGGTTGTGAAGGTGATATGAGGAGAGTGATTAAAGGCCAGCCGTGGAATTTTGACCATTGTTTGGTCACTAGTGCTAACCCTGCTGGCCTTGACACTCTTCTCCCTAACCAGCTCAGGTACTCTCCATTTTGGATTCAAGTTCACTCCATTCCTTTTGGCATGAAGTCTTATAAGCTTGCCAAAATGATTGGGGATGAAGTTGGGGATTTCCTTGAGGTTGATAAAATCACAATTCTCAAAGTTTCTGGTTTGTTCCTTCATGTCCGAGTCTTGCTTGACGTTTCTAAACCCATCCTTAGAGGTATTCTAGTTGATTTTAGGAATATCCACAAGGAAAAATGGCTAAACTTCAAGTATGAAAATCTGCCTAATATTTACTTTCACTGTGGTATGTTTGATCACACTCTTACTAAATGTGTCTCGTATCTTAAAAAGTGTGATGAGTATGCTTATCCACCTCCACTGCACTATAAATTCCTCTAAAAGCCCCTGTTAAATCAAATTTTAAGCGCAATTTGTTTGATCTTTCTAACTCTTTCCCTCTGGAGGAGCTGCCACTTTCTCATGGTCAAGTCGACCAAAGTCTTACTGCTGCTGTTAGTCAATTCCTTACCACTCAGGACGTGGGTGCTGGATCATCCTCTTCTCGTGCTGCTTTTAGGAGGGATGAGGCTATTTCTCATGGATTCATTGCTAATAGCCCCATCTCTTCTCCTAAGCTCTCTGCTTTTGAGAGAACTATTTCTACTCCTGCCTTTAACTCTGGCCTTAGTTGTGATATTCCTGTTGGTGTCTGCTGTGATGCCACTCAAGTTGCTTCTCCAACTACTGCTACTGCTGTGCACACAACTGCTGACATTAGTCCTGAAAATGTTCAGAGCATTGCCAGGACTACTGAGAAATCTAAAGGTAAAGCCATTGTTGGTGCGAAGCGCTCTGCCTTTATTCCTCACTCTGTCATGGTGGGGGATTCTCTCAGAAACATTCTCAAGAGAGCTCGTGCTAGTCCTATTATCAATGATGCCTCAACTGCTGCTGATTCCTCCTTTGAACAGGCGGGTGTTGCGGAGCAACCCCGCCCAGAAAAATGATACTTATGAGTTGGAATGCTCGTGGGTTAGGGAGTTCCCGGGCATTCCGTAATCTCTCCCTTGTTGTAAATAATCATAAGCCTAGTTTTCTTTTTGTTATGGAGTCTAAGTTGTTAGCTGGACATTGTGATATTTTTAGAACTAAACTCTCTTTTGATAATGCTTTTGAAGTACCTAGGAATGGTCTTGGTGGTGGTCTTTTGTTGTTTTGGAAAAAAGATGTTAATGTTACTATTTTGAACTACTCCTCTAATCATATTGATTGTATTGTCACCTTTGAGGATAATATAACTAATCATATTTCATGTTACTATGGCTCACCTTATGTTCATGATAAACTTCATACTTGGGTACTTTTGGATAGGCTTTTTGATAATGCTCCTCAACTTCCCTGGCTTGTTCTAGGGGATTTTAATGATTATCTTTCCATTAATGATAGAAGTAGTAGTTCTTCCTTACCTCATTATGCTATGGTTAACTTCCAAGCTTTTGTTAATAAGTATTCTTTAGCACCGGTTCACTTTGTTGGTAATAAATTTACTTGGAAGTATGGTTCCACTTATGAACGTTTGGATTGGGGAATTGCTAATGATAAGTGGTTTCATCATTATCCCCAGGCCATTCTTCATCACCTCAATTTTTATGGCTCGGATCATAGGGTGTTAAAATTAGTCCTTTCTGATGATAGTATGCATAAAGTGAAAAATAAGAGGTTTCTTTTTGAAAATCATTGGCTTACTGAACCCACCTTTTTTACTACTGTTAATAATTCCTGGAGTTGTTCAAACTCTGGCTCTAATAATCATCCTTTGTCAAATTTTCTTAGTAAGCAGAGCAGTTGTATCCAGGCTATCCGAACTTGGAATCAATCTTTTAATAGTTTAGCTAATAGGATTAATAAAATTGATAGGCAACTTTGTTGGGAATTATTTTACCAGGATCTTAGATCTACTCACAAGTATGTTGTTTAAACACCCTAAATATGAACTTTCTAAAACGATAAATTAAACACATATAAAGTTAAGAAAACCTTACATTGATGCAGCGGAATTAATGTCTCCTTCCACTCAGATCTCTAACCCTTGAATCCTTTCTGTAGCAGAGTATAATCAAGATCTGAGCCCGAATGCCCTTCTTCTTCAAGTTTTGATCCTTCACAGTCTTCCAATCTATGATTGAGTTACTGCTTGTTGTGTGTGGGCACTTACTCTTTCACTAGGGTCGAAAAAGATGAAGGAGAAAAGAGGAGAGAGGATTTCGGCCAAGGAATAGAAAGTGGGGAAGGCTCAGTTTTCTGAAGAGAGAAATTTCTGTCAGAAAGATGATCTGAAAACTTGTGTTTTGACTGAGCCATCACTTTCTATTTATAGGCAACTACTAGGTCTAGGTTTAGAATTATTTGGCATTAAAATAATGAAAATATTAATTTGAAAAACTTCATCTAAGTGGCCGGCCATATGGTGTTTAATGGGCCTCACTTGATTTTGCAGTTTTATCAAATTTTATCTCTATTTTCTCAAAAATGCCAATTTTCCAATTCTAACCTTTTAAATGCCAAAACTAATTATTTAATAACTAAAATAGATTATTAAATAATATTGTCATTTAATTTAATTATTAATTAGACATATAAAGTCTATTAATAAATAAATAAACCTAGAAACTCTTTTCTTTACAATTTCACCCCTGCTTAGTGAAAATTCATAAAATTAGACATAGTCTAACTTTAGAATTATAATTGATCAATCACGAATCAATTAATGAGTCTTACAAGCAGAATGTTCTCAACTAGAATGGGGACCATGGATCTATATGCTGAGCTTCCAATAAGTGAACCAAATTTACCAAGTAAATTCCTACTTATTAATTCTTCGTTGAATCCACTCTTAGAACTTAGAATTGCACTCTCAGACTTATATAGAGCATATTGTATGTTTCACGATATCAATATACTATCTCATTTAACCATTGTTATAATCTTATTGTGATTTAAAGATCCTCTATATAGATGATTTACATCGAGATGGGATTTCTTTACCGTTCTCACCCCTCAATGTATTTTGCCCCTTAAAACACTTAGCTACCTGTAAGTGGTGTTTAGTGATCTAATAATTAGTCAGTTAAACAAGAGCTCATCCATTTACTTCTATTTGCTAAGCTCGAAGGGAATCATCACTTGACTTCTATACACCAGTAGAAGCTATAGATTCCATATTTATGTTCAGCACTCCCACTCAATCATACTATCATGTTCCCAAAATATACGTATCACCCTGACCCAAAAGTAGGCTTAACTAATAAATCTAAGAACATGAATAGCACTCCTGAGTTGAGCCTAAGCATATCAGGATTTAGATTCTTTTAATCGTAAGATCAACTACTGATATTGACTTGGAAAGATATGTATAACGGTAAGTTTGTAATATCTTAACTTAGTTGCAATATCGGTCCAGTCCAATGTATACTCCATACATTCGAAACTAGTATACTTTACTAATGTCCTGGAAAGAACATAACACTTACTCCAAGTGTAAGTACACATCATCGCTGATTATCACATTAGTGTAAATCCAATAACACTGATGAAACAGGGACCAAAACTTTTGATTCATATGATCACAATCACATTCCACTGTGTTGATGATACTGTAATTGTGAATAAACATATGATCTGGATTTAACTGATTTTGTGTGTATGAATGTAATAAACATATTTAACATATTAAACCATTAGCATGTAAAATTCATGCAAACATCAATCACTTCAAATTTCTTATATTGATAACTAATCAAATTGTAAAGAGTTTTATTTAGGGCATAAAATCCAACAAGCTTAATGACATCTTTTCTTCCCTTCCTACTTCTAATGAGAACCTGTCCGAGGCTTCTAAACTTCAGTCGCAGCTTGATAGCCTTCTTTATAAACAAGAGATCTTTTGGAAGCAAAGATCTAAAGTCCATTGGCTTCGGGCTGGTGACAAAAACACCAAATTTTTTCATCACAAAGCCTCATCTCGGAAAAGAACCAATTTCATTAGAAAGCTCACTCTTGATGATGGTAGTACTATTTCTAATCAAGCTGCCATTGAAACTGAAATCTGTCGTTTTTTCTCAACCCTTTTCCATTCTCAGGGCAGTAGCAGGGATGCTACTAATTTACTTTTATCTGCTATTAATTCTCGGCTAACTGCTCATCAGTTCACCCTGCTTGATGCTCCTTTCACTGCTGAGGAAGTCAAGTTGGCTTTATTTCATCTTTCTAGAGATAAAGCACCTGGTTCTGATGGACTTAATGCCTACTTTTACCAAAAAAAAACTGGAATACTTTAGGAGAGGATTTGTGCACAGCGATTCTCGACATTCTTAATAATAATGCCAGTATGGCTTCTATTAATAAGACTCTCATTGTACTTATCCCCAAAAAATCTAATGCTTCCTCCCTTAAAGATTTCAGACCTATTAGTCTTTGCACAACTTTGTATAAAATTGTTGTGAAGACTATTGCTAATAGGATTAAGCCCATTATAGAGGATATTATTTCTCCTACTCAGAGTGCGTTTTTATCTGACCGCCTCATTTTTGACAACATTCTTATTGCTCAGGAAATTAGTCATGCCATTAACCATAGGAAGTCGGGTAAAATTGGGTGGGTGGGCCTTAAATTGGACATGGAAAAAGCCTTTGACCGTGTGGAGTGGGGTTTTCTCATGGCTATTCTTAAACATCTCAATTTTCCCAATAAAATTATTAGCTTTATTCACCAATGTCTTTCTTCTGTTTCTACTCGGTTTAGTGTTAATGGCAACATTTCTAATGAAATCTTTCCTTCTCGTGGTCTGAGGCAAGGAGATTCCCTTTCTCCCTATCTATTTCTTTTGTGTTCTGAAGGGCTTGCTGCTGCTCTTTGCATCCAGGAGCAACTTGGGAGTTTTAATGGTATTTCTATAGCCAGATCTGCTCCTGCAATTTTGCATTTACTCTTTGCTGATGATACTCTTCTTTTTGCTAAAGCTACTCAATCATCTTGCAATGCTCTTCAAGCTGCTCTTCAACTCTACAACCAGGCTACTAGACAACGTGTTAACTTTGGTAAATCATCTATCTTGTTTTCCCCAAATACCCCCTCTCATGTCTCGGATTATTTTTACAGTAATCTTGGGCTTGCTAATAGACCTTTCATATCTAAGTATTTTGGGGTCCCTCAATGTTTTAGTAGGTCTAAGAAAGGCAGCTTTAACTTCATTCTTGATTGTGTCAGTTCTAATTTAAAGGTTTGGAGCCATAAATTTTTTTCTAAAGCAGGGAAAGAAGTCCTTTTAAAGGCTGTTATTCAGGCAATACCTTCCTATGTCATGTCCTGTTATAAACTTCCTACTTCTATTTGTCAAAAAATTGAGAAACTTATGGCTCAGTTTTGGTGGGGTTCTTTTGGGAAAAACTCAAAACTCATTGGAAATCCTGGTCTACGCTTTGCAACTCAAAATTTTTTGGGGGGTTGGGTTTTCCTTCCTTAATTCATCATAACCAGGCTTTGTCGGCTAAACAAGCTTGGAGAGTTTTTACCACACCTGATTCCCTTGCTTCTCAAATCCTTAAAGCTAGATATTTTCGACATTCTTCTTTTTTAGAAGCAAGTAAAAGTCATTCCCCCTCTTTTTCTTGGAATAGTTTGCTCTGGGACAGGGATCTTCTTAAGATGGGCTCATTTGGAAAGTTGGGAGTGGTCACTCTATCCGTACCATTCAGGATTCTTGGGTTCCAAATCTTAGGATCCTTAGGTATAAGGTTAATTGTCTTCCTCCTTCTGATAAAGTTAGTTTTTTCATGAGTTCTAATGGTACATGGGATATAAATAAGTTATCAAATTACTTTGATAATGACACTATGGCTAATATTCTCCAAGTCCCTATTGGAGGTCATGATAAAGCTGACTGTCTTATTTGGAAAGGAGATCCTTCTGGCCTTCTTACTGTCAAATCTGCATATCACTTTGTAAATACTTCTTCTTTGCCTCCTTGCTCTTCTAATACTAGTTTCTATAATAGCTGGTGGAAATTTTTCTAGAATCTATGTATTCCTCCCAAAATTAAAAACTTTGGTTGGAGAACTTTTTATCACATTTTGCCTACAGCCTATAATCTTCAAAGAAAGAAAATTGTTCCTTCCCCTTCTTGCTCTTCTTGTAGTTGTCCTATAGAAACTGTAACTCACGCTCTACTAGACTGTTCCAGGGCGAGACAGGTTTGGAAACTTTCCCCTTTATATCATTTTTACCTTATGCATATATGTTATCTGGATATACTGATCTAAATAATGATGATTTTTCTTTATTGTTGTGTACTTTATGGTCTATTTGGGAACCTAAAAATAAAAAGCTTTTCAGAAATATTCATTCAGATGCTGCAGATTTAGTGCAATGGGCCAGTAGCTATTTGCTTCAATACAGGGATGCACAGGCTAGGAAAATTGATGATGTACCAGCTTTCCACTTGCGCACGACCACAGCGGTAACTCAAGCCAAGGAAGGATCTTACCAATTGTACACAGATGCAGCAGCCATTAATGACAAGAACAGTAAGATTGGGCTTGGAGCAGTGGATATGGATTGGAATGGACAGGTGATAGCTGGAGTTTCTTTGCCTTTGTCAGCTAAGGTTCCACCCATCATGGCTGAGGCTATGGCTCTGAGATCGGGTCTAAGCTGGTGCTGCAGTGTAAGATTCCTACTTTCTACTATTTTTACATATTCTCAGCAGCTGGCCAACAAGATTCATAGTCACAAGAAGGAACTTTCTGCACTTGCGAATGTCATAGTGGATATTAAGAATTCCTTGTCACATTTCCCCGATGTTTTTTTTGCTATACTGCAAGAGATAACAATACCCATGCACATCATATGGCAAAGGAAGCTTTAGGGCTTGATGAGGAATTAGTTTGGAAAGATTTTTGTCCAAACTTAAACATTGTAACTTGATCTTCTTTCATATTTGTTGAGTTACAATCGTCAAAAAAAAAAAAATAAATAAATAAAATGTAGCTGATATTTTTAAATGTTATTTACAAATCTAGTAAAAGTTTATTTCACAAAAACTTTCCAAATTTCGTAATTTGCATTTCAAGTTTTATGCATTTTTAAAACTTTCCCTCTCTTTAACGGTCTGGGCCAGCACCAACGGCCCATATTTAGACCAAAAGCCCAAATCTGGCGACAGTTGCACCACCAACACTTTAGCAAGACTTGGCATAGTAATGTTTATTTATTTGCAAAATCAATTTCAAAATTTTCATAATATATATATTTATAACATGTTAAAGTCCTCTTCTGTCTTACCATGAAAATACAAGAACATGTATCTAAGCTAAAAATAGATATTAGCTATGACTTAATTAGGACAAAGTGCAGCCCTGCCTGACCTAAAAAATTTCCAAGAGAAATGGGAATAAAAATACAAACCTTACTTACTTCTCCATTGAGATGGGAAAGGACATAATTGTAATTCTGACTTGTGGCCAATAACATGCACACTACAAAGAAAGACCCTTCATATTTCTTTTACAACAGTATGCTACAGCACTTTCAACTCCACATTGTCAACCAAAAACAAATCACATAAAGGTTGAAATGGCAAAAAGAGGACACAGAGAGAATCATACATGTCGCGCAGTAGGCTACAAGGTCCGTTGTTTTTTTTACACAAATCAACATTTTTTTTTCTTTGCCTGGGACAAATAATTGTACTCAGACCCCTCCATATCATATGATCCTTCTAAGGCACCAAGCAAAGGTAGGCCCATTTTTATCTATGGGACACTATCAAAAAAATCACAAAAGAAAGCAAGTACCAGATGGGCAGAAAATGATACAGCACCTCTTTTGTATCCATTTCCATACATTGAACACCCAACCGCATCGGTGTGTGCTTCATTCACTACTAACTACCCCAAATTTAAAGAACCATCCTTCATCAGCTTCATGCTAAGACTGTTGAATCTTCCTCTTGAGTAATGCCGAGAAGCCTTTCTCCAATCTGTTCCAGTTTTCATCATTGCCACAAACTCATCGTAGCTGATACGCCCATCCTGTATCCATTAAATAAAACCATCAGTCGTTTTATTCTGATCATAAATGTTTCAGAGGTTAGCTGTTGGATTCGAGACACACCTTGTCTGTGTCCACTTCCAGGAAAATGTCATTGGCTACATCTGTACAATCCTCTGCTCCATCTTCCATCAATGCATCTCTGAGCTCATCTGGCTCGATGTAATTGTTCCCATCCCTGTCGAAGTAGGAAAAGGCCTTGCGAAGATGCTCGTCATTGGCCATTCTTTGTAGGTGCAAGAAAACAGCAACGAATTCACCACAGTCCAGCGTTCCCTTCCCATTAGCATCAACCTGTATCACAAAATAAATGCCTATCAAAATGAGAACCAAAAAGACTAAGCATATCGCATATACAAGCCAGGTACGAGCACATAGCATTATTCCTACAACTAATTACATGAATATGTGAAACAATAGCAACTCAACATATCCATACGTATGATTACTCAGTATGATTACACACAAGAAAAACACAAGTGGCTCCATTAACTCCCAACAGTCAAAAGTATCCATTAATAATTCAGAACATACATACGGCATTGTCTAAAATGTGTCTGCTTGCCTCAGATGTCCATCGAACTTAACAAAACAACAAACTAGAGAACTAATCCTCAGGAGAAAGAAATTAGCTACTGGACAATATCCATAGTTAATTAATTATATATTTCAACTACAGTTCTTGTAAATCTAGGGGATGGAAAGATTTCGCCTACTAGAAAATAAATAGCACCATATGTAATAATGTGAATGGTCCCGATTGCATAACAATAAGTGCAGCATATAAGATATGAAGTGAGAGTCAACAGAACATGAATGAAAGACACTCACAGCTTCAATAAGCGTCTGAACTTCAGATTCTGCAAGCTGGGATCCAAAATTTTTAAGTCCAGATTTCAATTCTTCAATTGAAACAATACCATCATTGTCAGTGTCCATCTTTCTAAACAGTTCCTTTACATCTTCAACTTCTTCAGTGGATAGGAATTCTGCTATAACCTGTTTAAGGGACAAAATGAATTATCTTTCGATAATCTAACAGAAAAATAAAAGTAACTTCATAGAAATAGGCAACCAACCCTCAAGGCCTTTCTCTTGAATCTGTTCATCATTGAAAATTGTTTTAGCCTTGATTTGACAACATCTCCGAGTGGGACATTTGGAGCTTTCTTAGCATTTTGGAGCCACGGATGCTCTGCATACAGACATGTATCAGATAAAACACAACCCCTAATCTATTGAAATTGAAAATTCAAGGGAAAAACTACTGTCAGTCATAAATTCTACATTATATCCAATGCTGGTCAAAGAAAAGCTGCAGTTTAGCATCCATTATGAGAATACTTTGATCCCTAAAATTGTAGAGCATGGACAATTTAATAAAATTCGGAATTCCATAAGGCATCCTACATCCTCCATATGCAAATTACTGTCTCAAAATTAAAATGAACCTTGGTAACTGAAAATTATAACGGATCAGTGATCTGAGTAAGCCTGTTCATTTAAATACCAATTTCTATCCCAATGTATATCTGGGCTTTATTGACACTAAACTTCCATTAATGCATCTACAAGAGATACAGTATTACCATTTACAACATGAACTTGTAGCAGCATAAATCAATATGTGTAAGCATCCCTTCTAAGAGCCCTTGCCACCAACTAAAAAATGCAACCTGTGTCTACTTAAATATGTAAATGCACAAGATTTCACAGTATTGGGATTGGATTTCATTTAGCAATGCCAGATCTACATTCGTACTCGAGTTCATTTTAGTATATGGAACTTAAACTTTTATCTTACTTTTCTAATCTGTAGGATGATTGTACCAGAGTATAATGGAAATAAATGATACAGATACCTAAAATGGAGCCAAAAAAAAAAACATTTTAACAAAATTAAAAAAACATTTTAACAAAATATGGCCTATAAGCCAGTATAAGACACATTCCCCTGCCCCTATCAAATATATGATAATGATACAGAATAAATAATAACAGCCTATTTCATAAGAGATTGTTTAACACAGTAAGGCAGATGATCATGAGATAAGAGAGACAATACCAAGAACTTGTTTTGCAGTTAGTCTTGCCTTAGGGTCTGGCTCCAACATCTGCCTGACTAAACTCTTGGCACTTTCTGAGATATTGGGCCACGGATCACGTTTAAAATCTATTAGGCCACGAAGAATTGCCTGTGCAACACCTTGTTCAGACTCTGCATTAGGAGCACAATTAAGTCATGGAAACACCCATCTACAGTAACAGAAAAAAAATAAAATAAATTTGGACTAAGAAAACATACTGAGTAAAATTAAGATATCAAGCTAACAAATGCTAAAGTTTTCAAACAGACAAACAACCAAGATTAAAAACCAACTGGGGGGATAAATTTACCAGCCCAAAAAGGAGGAACACCACATAACAAAATATAGAGGATAACTCCTGCACTCCATATATCAATTTCTGGTCCATAATTCCGCTTCAGCACCTCTGGAGCCATATAATATGGACTGCCAACAATCTCAGAGAACTTCTCACCTAGAAACTTGAAAAAGTTAGTGCCTTACCCTTAAGAATTACAATAAAAGAGCATCGCAAAACAAGTCACAAAAAGCACAATAAAGCAATAGTTTTGAGGAAAAGTAATTCACTAAATGATTTCACACCAAAGGTCATTTAAACAGCACTCCCTTGTGAACTGATTTTTTTTTTTTTGTCACTTAAAGTTGAAAAGATTCAAACATAAGATAAGCGAAAGGAGAAAGGAAAGATAAAGATGAAGCTGGTATTCCAAAAAAAAAATTGAAGTGTGTAGATAAACTAAGTCACATGGAATTATTCATTTCCATTATGCATGTTCCAAAGGGAAATTAAATTAGCAGGGAATAGAAGAAGTCAAAATACAGAACATGACCAGTGAGGATATCAAGTTATACAATTATGATCTGAATATTCATGACAGGGAAAAATGAAACAAGATTCTAAGATGATGAGAGAAGTTGATAAGAAATGAATGAAACAAGCACCTGTATAGAGTACTGCGTATCAAAACAATAAATTACACAACAACGACTTTCCCCCTAGCAGGTAAAGAAAACCTAAACTCTTTTACTAAGAAATGGGACATGCATTGTTTCACTAACAAATAATGACAACATTAATTTTAATCACATATTTATTTCACAAAATATGGAACCAAATAGCTTGTTTCAATTTAATGAATATAAATCTGATCTGAAGCCACTGAACAAAGAAATTAAACAAAAAATGCAGAGGCCAAAGATGTGGAAAATCATATGTTGACGCAGTTTAAACAACTGATCAATGAGACTGTATTACATTTATGTATGCTAACAAGAGTTTAAGTAATGCAACTAGAAACATTAGTGGCAACTGGATTACAGTTAATGAACATACAGAGATATTAAAGCATACAACAAACCATAATAAAACGATTAAAAGTAGGCCATAAGCATTAAGCTCAACCTCAAATAAATCCCTCTTGTCCCTTCTCTCAATTTTCTAAATTTAGCAACACTTGAAACTTATTTCAATACTCATATGTAGTTACTAGTTACCGAAATTAGTAAAGTACGACAACTAAGCATAAACATTGAGATCAAAGTTCATATTTTTCAGAATAATAATAGAAAAAGAAGTGTTTTATTACCTGGTTTGAAAAATATGGACAACCCAAAATCAATAGCCTTCAAAGGAGAATTCTCCTTCTTGTTCGCGAACAAAAAGTTCTCTGGCTTCAAGTCCCTATGGATCACCCCATGTTTATGACAGAGCTGAACAACCTCCACAATCGTCCTTGTCACCGCCGCAGCCGCTCGCTCCGTATAATGGCCCCTAGCGACAATCCGATCGAAAAGCTCGCCACCCTCACACAACTCCATAACCAAATGAACCGCATTATCGTCTTCACAAGCCTCCTTCAAGGTCACAATACTAGAATTCTTCGGCAAATGCTTCATTATAGCAACTTCCCTCCTCACATCGTCAATGTCCACCGCAGTCCTCAACTTCCGCTTCGAAATACTCTTACAAGCAAGTAACTCCCTCGTCTGTCGTTCAATACAGAGATAAGTAACCCCAAACTCACCACGACCAAGCTCCCGATCCACCAAATACTTCTCCTCAATATTCTCCTTCGGAACCCCAGTCAACACAGTAACAGGCGCCTTCTTCACAGCATTCGAGTCCCTCCGTCCATGATCTTGACCGGAAAAACTCGATTTCACATCTTCTCTGGCAACGGCCGCCGGAGATCTGCAACAATTCCCCATTGCCCTCCCCCTTCTTTCCCCTTACTCCAGATCTTACAAAAACCCTAACCCAACCAAACCCCCACCCCGGCTAGGGTTTCACATCATAATGCGGAAACCCTAACCCTCAGAGAACACTACACAGAACTCCACAAAGCTCCCAAACCCAAATCTGAGCGATAAATAACCCAAAAATATATTTTTTTAACAAAAAAGAGAAGAAGAAAATGAAGCTGAAGAAGAGAAGAAAGAACCGTAGGAAAACAGTGAAGTGTACGGTAACGGCTCTGATACTCTGTATAGAGATTAGTAGAAAGAGAGAGAGAGAGAGAGAGAGAGAGAGAGAGAGAGAGAGAGAGAGAAGGAGTGTTATGGTCTTTGAAGGATTTATTTAATTTTTATTTAATTAATTAAATATATGAAAGGGAGAATATTTAGGGGTTTAAATAATAATTTAATTTTGGAAATAAATAATTAAATAATTAAATTAAATAGATAATATTATAATTGAATGTTCTTCTTTTGGTTCTGTGAGCTTTGTCGGCTAATCGAGGATGGTTTGAACGGTCGGAACGGGACGGTGACAATAGGAAGACACTCTTCTTTACTCTTTCAAAAAAAGGAGATGAGAATTTAAATTACTCATATTAATATTATTATTATTATTATTATTATGGTTGAAGTAATAAATAATAATCCAATAAAGCTAGTCAAATTTTTTATTGAAATGCAATAAGTTAATTTTTAGATTAAAAGTAATTATTCTGATTTTAATTCGGTTTGGGTTAGTAAATATTTTGTATAGTGGATAGAGTAAAAAAGGAAAATGAATAACCATGGTCAAAATGAAAATAGTTGGGTGTAAAAGATTGTGAATTAATAAATAACCATTCAAGGGACAGAATGATAAGTGCTTATTAACTAATTGACTTTGCAGATCCACCCCTACACTTTTGAAAATTTTAAATTAAGCCTTTTTAAAAGAGAAATTTGACTTTGCATGCTTAAGAAGCTACCACAAAACAAAAAAATTTCCAAACTTAAATTCATTATCAAATAATGCTATTGGTTCCCACTATACCCAAATACCTTTCTCATTTATTTTCAAACAATCTCTTTCTTTCTTTCTTTCTCGGTTTCCTTCTCTATCTCTTTCTCGCCTTTTTATGTTGTATACGAATGGTAAACTTATTGGGATTTTATGCTCTAAATAAAACTCATTTTAATATGATTTTATTTGTTATCAATAGAAGATTAAAAGTCATTTAAGTTAACATGTGATTTTAATGATTATGGTTTAATATACATTTTTTTATAAATCTAAAACATATTGTTATTCACAATTACAGTAATGTCATCACTGTGGAAAGTAATTGTGATTATATATTATTCAAATACTTTTACTTTTCTCAACGAAAGAATTTGGCTTTTTTTTTTTTTTTTGATGAAAAACAAAGCTTTATTAAAAAACAAAGGCCTAACAGCCAAGGTTCATAGTGGCAACAAAGGGTGCCACTTCCCTTGAAGAAAACAGCTTGTAACTGCTATTAGAAGCAGCCCAAGCAGCAAGGTTATGCACTCCGGAATTCAACCGACGGGGGATCCTATGGAAATGACACCTCGGAAGCAGATTGAGGAGGTTACGGGTGGCATCAAACAGTCCCCGAGCTTTCCACTCCGGCGAGAAACCAGCAGCCAAGCCCTTCACCACCGACTGGCAGTCAAAGAAAATAGAGACATTCCTCCACTCCGACTGCAAAATTCTGCAGCAGCCCCAATGAAAAGCTTCCAGTTCAGCCACAGACGGAGAGGACACCTTCCTCTTAGCAGTAGCAGCCTCAATCACAGCACCCGATCGATCCAACACCAAGACAGCAACAATGCCAAACTCCCCACGGATCGCCGCATCCACAAAAACATTAACATCACTCCAAAGACCACCCCAAGAGTCTTCCTCCCCAACGAGAATGGACCCCTGCTGATCAAAAGAAGGAGTCGCGACAACGGAGCAATCGGCCACCAATAAAGAGATCTCATGCTGAATTTTTGGCACCACCGGGTGATGCCCCTCATGGAAGGAAGAGTTTCTAGCCCTCCACAACACAAAACAAAGAGAAATCGCATAGGTAGAGAACCGAGCAATATCCCTCTCACCCAGGGGGTACCACTAGGATGCAATAACCACTTGACCAATTCCAAATTGTTAGAAAAAACCATGGAATCCGAACAAAAGCCCCACGGGCCCGATCTCCAAACCTGGACAGCAACATCACAGTGAAAGAAAAGATGGAGAGGAGAGTCCTCTCCAGAATTACAAAGCACACAGTGAGAACTATTACCGAAAATATGTTGGAGCCTACTTCCAAACGGGAGTATATCTCTAGCAAGCCTCCATAAGAAAATCTTAATCCTCTCAGGTCCCGTTACCTTCCAAAGAGAACTCCATAGGGTCTCATGAAGACCCCGATCACGTATACGAGCCAAGAACGCCCTTTTAACTAAAAAGAAACCATCCGGGGCAAATTTCCAAAAAAGCTCGTCCTTCGCCACAAACGAAAGCCGAGGGACCTCTAGGACATCTTTAACCACTCCAGGGATAAATTAAGAATCAAGAGCCTCCCAGTTCCAATCACCACTTCCTGGGGTGAGTAAGGAACTAATCTGTACCCCTTTTTCACAAATTCTTGGATTGAAGGAAGCTACGTACCTCTCCCACTCATAGCCGGGTAGCCACGGGGAATGCTAAATATCCACCAACGCACCATTCCCAATCACGAAACAAGACTCATCCCGGATGAACTCTCTAGTGGACATGATACTTCTAGCTCCATAAGACCAGGAGTTAGACTTGGGAGCAATCCAAAAGGAACTAGATCTTCTAAAATACTTATCCTTGAAAAATTGGCACCACAAAGCATTACTCTCAGCAGCAAGGTGCCAACCGAGTTTAGCCACAAGAGCGAAGTTAAGATCCTCGAACTTCTTAAAGCCAAACCACCCCACCGTTTAGCGACACAAATCGAGTCCCAATTTTGATCTTTTTCTTGATCTGTTGATTTAACTTAAATGTTCTTAATGAGCCCATGAGTTCTTCAACCTTCATTTTGCCAAAAATTTTGGCCTCTTCCATTGCTAGCAATTTTGTGTCAAACCTGTCAAGGAGCACACGAACAATTTTTTGAACCAAGACAGATTCGTCTAATTTTTCTTCCAAGGCAAAAAACTTATTAGAAATATCAGATAATCTTTCATAAAATTTAGACAAAGTTTCAGTTTTTGACATTCTCAATTCATCAAATCTAGTTTGCAACATGGTAAAACGTGATATTTATACATTAGCGATACCCTCAAATTGAGTTTGAAGGATTTCCCATGCGTCATTTACAGATTCACAAGATGAAATTAATTTAATAAAGCCTTCACCAACATCATAAAAATTGCATGTAAAACCTTATTGTTATAACCATATAATTTTTCATCTTCAGTAGTCCAATTGAGTTTAGGTTTTACCTTAGTATTACCTTTATCGTCATTTTCAGTAGGTTGCAACCAGCATATAAGTATAGCTCTCCAAGCCTTCTCATCTTGTGACTTAATGATGCTCTCATCCCGACCTTTCAATATGGATAATTTGAATCATTCAACAGAGGTGGTCAAGTAATGGAGCTTCCTCCTACAAACAAAGACATCTCACACAAAACAAATTAAACGGAATAATCTCAAGATCTCACTAAGATTTTACTAACCCACTCTGATACAAATTGAAATTCCGTATTTTAATATTCTGACTTTATTATTTAATTAAATAATTAATTAAATGCAGAATAATAAACTGGTACTGAGACAGATTTTCTGTAGCTACAAATGACAACTCTATAACTTTAGAATAAACCAAAAAAAACAAACAGTGTAGACAAGTAAAAACACACAAGGTTTTTGTATGTGATTTCAACAATCTTTTCAGATTGTTACTAGTCCATGGGTCAAGCCCAGAGATAAGATTCATTAGATAGATCTAAAAAATACAAAATAATTGACTTATGCATAAATAGATTCTCTCTTATTGTATGTCGCAAGCTTGATGTATTCTATCTTCTAATCGAATCTTGTTGAAACTTCAAGTGCTCAAACTCCCTTTGATCTCCTTGAAGAGTGCTTGCTTCCTGTCGAGGCAAGACTTGAAAAGTAATCTCTCGAAAGCTTAGTAAAACCTTCTCCCGAAGGTAGCAATGGTATTCTTCTTCTTTGTAGGCTTGAATACAGACTCAAGACAATACCAAAATACAAATAAACAGAGTAAGAGTCAAACACACTTTTTTTTTTATAAAATAAAGACTCTCTTTTCTAAAGATATGAGCGAAATACAAATATATAAAAGAGGTACATGACCTAGCTGCTATAAGGTATATTTATAATCAATATACACCTTATTGACAGCTCACACACGGTTTGAACAAGACCACAGTCCACTAAAAAATTCCTTAAAATAGATCTTCAATCAGCCTACGAATTTCTATTTTTGTACCTACAGAATCGTGAGCAGTAAGTGCGACTTTCTTTTATAAAAAAAGGAAAGTTTTGCTCCCATTTTCTCCTCAAGAAATCAAATCAAACAAAATAGAAAACTCACACAAGATTAAAATATCACAGCTGGATAGATGGAAAAGAATTGAGTTACCAAACTTACCATTTTTACCTTATTTTCTATAAATAGAAAAGCTAAACAACTTTCCTTCTAAAAATAAATTGATTAATATAAAAGTCAAATACAAAATATAGAAACCAATGTAATTACTCCAACCGAATTTAAACAATAAATAATAAAATATTGAGACTTTTTTATTTTTACACTTCAAAACAATTTTTTTTTTGCATTTGCATTTGCATTTTTACGAAATTCTACATAGAAACCTCTATTGCAACTAGCGCTGCAACCTAAATTACAAAAAAAAAAAAAAATCGTATAGAAACCCCTACTGCAACTAGCGCTGCAACCACTTTAGAAATCCAAACCGTAAATTTGAAAAAAAAAAAAAAATAAAAGTGAAAAAAATAGTATATGGGGTAATTCTCCTAAAATATTTTTGTCACATTAAAGATGCCAAAATTAAAATTAACATATTTTGTGGATTAATGTGATTGTTCAATTTCTTCTTCTTTTTTGAATTCAATTCCATACAATCTATTTTAATTTTATAATTATTTATTGGACACTATAATTGTTATCTATGAATTTAAATCAAAATTTTAGAAGGTGAGATTGAATATGATATGATTTTTATGGATGTAAAGTAATTTAGGACGAAATTATCTTAATTACTTGTATGATTTTATAAGTTATTTTGCTTAATGCTTTCTTTGTGATTAAACTTTACTATAGAAATATAAGAAGTTTTCACATAGATTAGGTTTATAAGTCTTAACCAGATTATAATATACTTAATTCAACTTGTCAATTGAATAGGAAGAAGAAAAAATATGTAATTGCATTAGAAAGTAATATAGATAGTTGGGGATCTTAATAATCATTGTCTTGTTTTATTTAACTTTTCTCCAATAATTTTTATTAATCAAATAAAACTAAAAAATTAATTGATTGGTAATTGATAATCAGTTCTCGTGGGAACGATACTCTATTTATCATTATATTACTTGATTCGATTACGTATACTTGAGTATCAATTTTATCGAACAATATCAACTGTTAGGAATCTTCGAACACCATGTATCTCCACTTTGATATGATCCTCACATATTTGTTCTTGGGTACTTTCCCAAAAGACCTCATACCAACGAAGATATTGTCCATTATTATATACCCATGATATTTCTCATTTCTAGCCAATGTGGGACTTTGGTTGCACACACAACAATCATCTCTTCAAACAAATGACCATCTTGCCTCCCCTTAAATGATCTTCCATTCATCCACTCTCCACCAACTAGTGTATACTTCCATCCAATGTGTTGGACCACACCCCTTACATGGAGCACCACCACTACCTCAAGAGTTCTTGCTCTTTCTCATGCCAACTCATCTATCCAGAACGACTGTCTGTGTAAAGACCGCTTAGGTTTAATATGGAAATTAGCAGATAATTAGGACTTAAATATTAAATTGGATTATTAATTATAATTTATGAATTTATGGTGATTTATTTGAATTCTAGGTGTGTTATTTATGCTATGTATGAAATTCTATATTTTTCATGTTCTATGTCCGGCAATATAGGAATGCAGCGTTTGGCCAATAGAATCACATTTTAGTATTTTAGTATTAGCAGGGTGACTTAGTTAGACATTGGGAATGTCGGAAATATTACAAGTTTTTGAATGACCAAAATACCCTTAGGTGGTAATGTTACCTTTTGGCTTAGGCAAGGACAAAATGATCTTTTTGCCTTTTATCTCTTTTGTCTTTTAGTAAGACTATATTAAGTAGTGTGTGCTGATTAGAAAAAATTAATTTATTTTATTCAAAATTAGGAAAAATTAAAAGAAAACACATAAACACTTTCTTCTTCTTCTTCTTCTTCTTCTTCTTCTTCTTCTTCTTCTTCTTCTTCTTCTTCTTCTTCTCTCTCTCTCTCTCTCTCTCTCTCTCTCTCTCTCTCTCTCTCTCTCTCTCTCTCTCTCTCTCTCTCTCTCTCTCTCTCTCTCTCGCTCTCTAGCATCCAGCTAAGGTTAGGGTTTTTTTCAACACAATTTAGAGCATTTTAAGCACAATTATTGAGGTTCCAATCCTATGTAAGCTCCCAAGCTCATCCCTTCGTGATTCCTTAAGTTTCAAGTTAGCTTTCCTTGCATATTTTTGCAATTAGGGTTCTGTGATACTAGATAGTTTTCGGTTTTGTATTTTGAAGTTAAATTGAAGTTAGTTATGTTGATTAGAGCTGGGTTTGTGGACTATTATGGTGTTTGAGCAAGGTTTGAGTTTAAGAACTCAAGCTTTGCTCTTTAATGGTGTTTTTGGTTTCTGAGTTAGTTGCTGTGATTTATTGCTTGGTTTCAGTTTATTATGGTATAAATAGGTGTTTTGGAAGTTCTTGTGAAGTTTGGGGTCGAATTGGGGACCTGTAGGAACTAGAATTCCAGTTGGTCCTTAGGAAACCCCACAAAATCGGTCTTTCGGCTGGGAAATCAGTCTGCCGGTTGGGGCATTTTAAGGAATCCTAATTTTTCTTATTATTGCAATATTTAGGGTATTGTCACATTATTCATCGATAGGGAAACTTTTAGTTTCGATTTTAAGTCCCCGAAAAGTGATTTAGCGTGTCACTCATCAATTTTACGAATAATGTGATTTAGGGGTCTATAAATCGTCGAGCAGCAGTTCCACTCAGGTTGGCCGGCACACCTGAATTTAGAAGTGAGGTAAGATTAGTATAATGATATGCATATGTATTTACATGTTTAGCATATATATTTATGGAGCCTGTTAGATTACATTGATAGCAGTATTGGCATACATAGAGTTGTACTGGATACCGATAGATGTATGTTTGGCTCAAGTATGAGATCGATGCTATCACATCGGTACGACTAGAGTATGACTAGAGTACCGAGTATAGGCTGATATTATGGTCGATAGTACTGTCATAGGAATGTTCTACACTCAGTACCGTATTGGACACGGAGATAGGGTTATAGTTGGGTGTATGGGCACCTGATTATAATATGGGTTATATTTATGATATTCATTATGTTTTTCTTACTGAGTCTGTTGACTCACAAATATTGTTTGCATGTGTAAGTAAGGGCAAGACTAAGGTTGAGCAGCTGTGAGTAGGGGTGTTCATAAAAACCGAAAAACCGAAACCGACCATCAAACCGACCAGACCGTAACCGAATTTTCGGTTCCACGTCATCACCGAATTTGGCGGTCGGTTTCGGTTTCGGTTTTTTTGACACGGCGGTCGGTTTCGGTTCTTGAAATAGAAAAATAGTTTAACCAAAAAACCGTCAAAACCGCCAAAAACCGCCCAAAACCGCCCAAAACCGCCAAAAACCGCCTAAAACCGCCAAAAACCGCCTAAAACCGCCAAACCGAAAACCGCCAAAAACCGTACGGTCGGTTTTATACGGTTATAATTTCTAAACGGTCGGTTACGGTTTTCGTAAAATAAAAACCGTAACCGACCGGTCGGTTATAAAATTTTAAAAACCGACCATAACCGACCGATTTTCACCCCTAGCTGTGAGAGAGAGCGGATGAAGATTGTACATGTCGGGACAGGTAGACCTGGAGCGTACGATCTTTGGGACAGCTGATTGTATTTTGTTTAGTTACTGAGGGACAACATTTGTATTACATATTTTGTAACAGTTGCAAATATTTTATACTAGGGATTTCAGTTATATATGTGTTATTATTTTGATATTTACCAGCATTTAACCAAAAGTTTTAATTACTCATAATTTTCAATAAACTCTTTGATTAGTAGCGAGCTACACAATTAATACAAAATCACGATAACACGCCTAAACTAGTAGGGTGTTACAGTCTTACTGAGCACATCCATGGATCCTATCATCATGAGATTATTAAGGCTCATCTCCTTTGTTTGGCATTGTAAGGATTCATTCACATGGCTAATTTTGGGATTCAGCACTAATATTACATGTTAGAAATTTATATGAATCATATAAAATATATGAACGATTATAGAAAATACAGAATAAATCGAACATATATGCAATACGAAGAAGGAATCGAAATACCTCCAGTCATTGATTTTTTGAGATTTGATCCCATGCAAGCTTTGAATCTATAAAAGAAAGAAAATTTAGTTAGTGTGGGTATTCGAGCTTTCAAGCTCTCTCTAACTCTCTTAGATGAATTTATTATTTTTACAAAATGAGTAGTGAGCTTGTGGACCGGTACCCTATATACAGGTGAGATACTCTATCTGAATCTGTACCACAATTAATTGTCAGAATATTTTGACAATTAATTAAAAAAAATTAAATTAAGTAATTGAATGTTTAGTAAATCAAAATTTGATCATAACTAAAATATTTCAAATTAATTACCAAATAATTGGTTATATATATTATAATGTGAATCAAATCAAATATTTGAAAACTAATTCAAATATTTGACTTACCAATTATAAAATATTCTAATAGCAAACACATATTCTATCACTATCGCCGACCAATGTCGATCCTCTAGCCACTTCCTTCAACTTATTTGTCATTTCGCGACTACCAAACAATTCACACCACCAAACGACGACATAACGACCAAACTAAGGCATTTCACCACACCACCACCAAACCAAAACAACACCAAGGTAAAGGAGTGTGTACAAGCTAGGAGGTCAATGAAGAAAGAAGAAAATATAATGATTCTTGAGTGAATAGAATACCAAATTATAAATATTAGAACACTTGTTTACAATTATTAAAAAAAATGCAAAATATGAATACTTATTGAAGTAAATTGTTCATATACGTAAATGAAATTATTATAATTACAAAATAACCTACCTTTTATGATTTTACTAAGTTAGTTTAATAGATTTTATTTTAAATTTCATACCTACAAAATGTATTGAATAAGAATATTACCTAACATTCTAAGATTTATTTCTAATATAGGCCTCTAACAAATGAGATAAATTTTACAATTCTTAAAAAACAAACCTAATAAAAAAAACACTATATTTGATTACATTTTTGCATAATTGCTTAACTCATTATCACAATCACAATATTGCTATGTTGACAAGCTAGTGTGGTGACAATTGTAATAAATGAAGTTTATAGGGGTTTAAGTTAGATTAAGATGAAGACAAAGTCAAAGAGTCAAACACACACACACAAAAAGTATAAGGTGTGGAATAAGAAGAGGAAATTTTGCTTGTTGTCTCTTATAGTTGCACCCAAATAAGACCAAAGGGGGTCCTCTATTGTCTCTCTTTCTAATTGTTCATTAGTTATAAAGACTAAGTGGGTCTGAGTTTGGCATTCTAACAACCACCTTTGTTTCCTGATTTTTTTTTTTTTTACTTTATGGAGTTTGCTTTTTTTTTTTTCCCTAACAAAAACATCATTGCATATTTGAACCTTGACATATAGATATAAACACATTAAGTTTAGTGCATGTATGCAGTATTTGAAGTTTAGTGAAATTTTGGAACTTTATAAACATTTATTAATAATATGATCTATGTGTCCAAAAATCTATTCCAATTATGTATCTGTCATATATGAGATATAGCATAGCATATATATGTGCATAAATGTTATAATTTCTTCAAATTGTAATGGAGAAATACACTTTTTTTAGTTAATGATTTGGGGAAATGGGTTTTGTTTTGTATTGTAGTGGGTCCAATAAATTAATGTGTAGCTTACTTTTTTATTACATATTCTTCTCTTGTTTTTTTTAATAAGAGAAATAGAGATCATTGCTAGAGGTATCTTAAAAGTATGAACAATGCTTTTTAGGTTAACTAGGGAAGAGGGACAATGAAACACTATCCTTATTCATCAATAGAGTTTTTCAGGTTTCAATGATTTGAGATTTTCATCTTTTACATACTTTTTTAATAAACATGGGCCAATATATGCAAATATGTTTCTCAACACAATGATTTCACCTTTGAAATATGCTTATAATGCTACTAAAATCTTTGCCACAATATTACATTATTTCTTGTCAAATGACAAGAAACCTATGTTTCTCTCCACTCAACACCATACTAAATTATTAACAAATTCATGTTTATGGCTCTTCTATAAATTTTGGATTCGATCAACTTTTCAATTTTTTTTTTTCTTTTAGATCTCTTTGTTTGGTAACACTTCAATTTCTTTATCTTTTTTTTTCTTAATAAAGTTAGAATGTTGTCTAGTTTTTGTTTTTCAATTGAAATTATAGAATCTTTTCCATACAAAGAAAAAGGTCTTATTTAAGTATAGGTCCCCATGGGATTACATATATGGAGCAACTAAAATTGTAGTTTTCACTTTTGAGTATTGTGAATTTCATATAAGACTAACCAAAAAAAAAAAAAAAACCATAATGGTTATTGTTATTTTTTGTCCATTTTCTAATATTAATACTTATTAAAAGTTCACCCATTTTAAAATATAGTGTGTTGCATATTAATTTCTATTGTTTGTTTGACAAACAAGTTACAATAATAACATAACCTTGCCCTCCCCCTAAAAAAATAATTATATAAAAATAATATTATTTGGTAATTAATATTTTACATCCAATATTTTTTAGTAATTATACAATATAATTACACTAACTTCACAATAATTTCTCAATTTTGGTCACACAATTTTTTTTACAAATCACCCAACCCAATTAAACTATTCAAATCAAATCGAAAAAATCAACAAAAAAATACAATATAAATAACCATACAAAAATTTAAACCGCTCAATATAACTCGATTAAATTGAAAACCGATTTATAATTTTTTCCAAAAATATTTGTATAATATATTATATAAATTAGGTTTGTTATACCCAATTTTTCGTAAAAAAAATAAAATAAAATGACTACTCTTGCACAAGGTCCCACAAGCCAAGAGTACTTTGAAGACAAGAAAGTCAATCCTGCGACTTTGGCCAAGACTTACAAATGCCAAATAAGTTAAGACATCCTAGGGGCGAACCCACATATAAGCAAGGTGGGGTAGTCGCCCCTGAAAAAAATTAAAAAAATATATATATGTATAATAGTTAGTTACAATAGATATTTGTAATAAAAGATGATATTTATAAGTAGAATATTAACTTTGGTATAATGGTCAAGCTACTTAGCATATAAGTTAAAGGGCAAGGGTTTTAATCCAACCAAAAGAATTTTTTTTTTCTTTTAAAGTTTACTTTTGCCCCCCTCACTTACCAAAAAAAAAAAAAAAAATTACGCCCCCTCACTTTAAATCTTAGGTCTGCCACTGATCTTACTTAAGGGCCCCATGACACCTCTAAGAAACTCATAAAAATACTAACTGACCATTTGGTGTCAAGATCCACATACCTAAGTGTACCCCACCTAGGATTTATGGGCTCGTACGAGCATTTTCATTCTAGAGACCTCAATCTACCAATGAAACAAAGTAATTTTTGACTTATTTAGGCATAAAATGATTGAAACTTTAACTAAAACTTAAATTAGTCAAGATGGCACTAGAAGGTCATCTCACGATTCATAGTCGACCTGTGCCGGTCTCTACTCTCAAAATACCAAAGAAGACTTGTCAAAATGTGGTCCCTCAATACCAAGAAGTACAACACAAGTGAAAGAAGCCATTTTTCACCTAAGAATCAAGCTAAATAATAATAAAAAAAATACCTAAATATAATCTTGGGTATTTTTGCTGCCGTTTACACTTACACTTATCACCTATGTGAGAGTGTGTACTCACGGGAACTATGAAGGGTCAAATAATGGACTTATCCCCCTCCAAACAAAAAAAAAAATCCATATAAAAATATATACGTATACAAAAATTATAAATATATATATATATACAAGACTTTTTTACTGTGGGGAATTTTCTAAATGCCCTATTTGTAGGAAATTAAATAGCTTGTTCTAATTGGATAGGTGCATTGTGTAATATCATGGTCTTGAATACAATATATTAAAATTAAGATTAATTAAAACATTTTTTTATTCTTTTGAAAAAAAAATATTTTTTATTCAGATCTATTTTCTAACATTTGCTATTTGATTAGGAGAAAAACTTTGCATCATCTTCCATACCAACATATGGTTGTATAATTCCTTCAAAAAAAAAAAAAAAACATATGGTTGTATAATTGATCGGATTATATCAAATTCCATACCAACCTTCATATTGATAACCATTCTTAATTACTTGACATAAAATTTGTTTTTTTTTTTTTAAGAAATCACCTAACATATTAATCAATGGCTATCTTTGTTTGTGTGTTCTTCCAAACTCAAAAATCTATAATTAATTAATGGCTTCATTTTCTAACCTTTTTCAAATTTTTGTATGTAAATGCTACTTAGTTTTTCAAATATTTTATACAGTAAGTTTTTTTTAAACTGATTTTATACAGTAAGGTGGCGTTTGGTAACACTTTTTTAATCAGTTTTCTGTTTTTAAAAGTAGAAAAGTGAAAATATTTTTCAAAAACATGTTCTATAAAACTGTTTTTACTTTTCAATTTTATAATTAGAAATCAAAATTTTAAAAACAAAAAAAATCACTTTCAATATTTTTTTAAACATTTTTTTTCTTAATCAATCTTTTAGATTACGACCAGACCCGGACCCAAATCCCCTCCCCACGGCCCTGGCGCTGAACCCGTCTTCTGACTTGAACCCAAATCCGACCCCGGACTTAGACCCGACTTAAATAAAATCAAAAAATAAAAATAAAAATGAACTTTACTACACTTTTGTTTTCTATTTTTAAAATTGAAAAAATAAAAGTGGTTATAGAACGCATTTTTGTTTTTCAAAAATAAATTTTTTAAAAACAAAAATTTTACTTTCATTTTGTGATTAAAAAATTAAAAAACAAAAGTGTTACCAAACGGCACCTAAGTAATGCTAAAAGTAATGCTATTGTTACGTTTTCAAAATAGGGAAGTCCATTTTCCATTGATAACTTTTTCTTCATGTCCTCTCTTTACTAATTGTGGTTATTATTAAGCATATTTTAATTTCTTTTATTTCAGTTTTAAGTTTACAAAAACCAATCAATTAATTTCTTTAATTCTAAAAATTGTATTAATTAAATATTTATATTTATTATAATTTGTAACCTTAGTGGAGACGATTTACTTGTCACACTTTATTACTATTGTTACTATATGTACTTACACATTAATTTTTACAGCAAGGACCAAACTATCATTGTTCCAAATTCTCTTTCACCAAACATTTATAATATTTTGTACACTGTAATTCTTTAACCCTTGAAGAAACATAATACAATAATGTCTAATGAATGAAGAAAAAAAAATTCAAAATTGAAAGAAGCATTGAATGGAGATGTTTTGTTGGTTTGATGAGATAATAGAGATCAAACAAGCTTCTTGATGTGGTTTTTTTTTAACGAATCTAAAAAAATTGTAAAACGCATATTGAACACAGAATTATCAAATTTCGAGTAAACAATATTTATAGTGGTTCACCATCTTTTCACGGTAATAGGTTAATCCACTTCGTAGTTTTATTATTCTCAATACTTAAGAAAAGTTCTCCAGAGTTATGTTCTACAAAAGTGTCTCTTCCCAAGTGATTTTTTAGTCTTTGTTACTAATGATTGTGCACACTATTTATATTCCCATAGCACCGCTTACACTCCCTTGAATATGAAAGATATTTACAATTCAAATAAACTTTCTGTTAACCTAGAAATTGACCCCGGTGACGTGGACATCAATATTTGGCACGTGGGAAGAAAAAAAAAATATCCCAGAGTTGAGAAGTCTCGAGTCATAGCAGTCGACCTGGGAGAGGTCCCTAGCTCCCACGCCCAGGTTGACTTTGGGAACTCCGAATGGATGTTTGGGTCCCGCCAAGTTGTTTCTAACTCACTATCTTTCAGTATTCTATACCATGAAGACATGAAACATCCACGTCCAAGGCCCGAGAGCTGAAATTACACGAAACAATACATCAAAAGTCAACTCGAGCACCTACGGTTTCACCTAACGCCCAAGTTGACAACCAACATAGGGTTTCAGTTTTCGGGACCGTCTTAGTGAAGATGGATCAAACTTTGTAATGAGATATGAATTAGACATGTCACAAACATATTTGAGGTATCAGAATCATATTCGGAGCATTTTCATTTTCGAGCAGCTAGAGCACCAGGTGCCCCATGTCAACTTGGGGCACTTCCGAGCATCAAACTAAAGAACTGTCCTTAGAATTTTCTTTGTCTTCATCAAAAACGAGAAAACAAGTGCTTTTGGGGAAGAAACAACCTAACCTAGACTCCAGAATGAGGACCCAGCGCCCAGATTGACACTTGGTGCTAGGTGAGCACCCAAGTTGACATTTTGCCAATTTGGGCCATTTCCAAGGAGTTTTTCCAAGAAGCTTCCAGATATATTATCTGTTTTTATCAAAGATTAAGATACAAGTATTTATGGAAATCAAATGGCACCACTTGGTGGCCTGAAACTGGACCCAACGCCCAAGTTGACACCTAGTGTTGGGCCCAACGCGTAGGTTGATATTTTGTCCTGGGTTGTTTCCAATCAATTTCCCAAAAAAGTGTTCCGGGTATTTTTTTTCTGTCATTAGAAATAATGAAGATACAAGTAAACTTGGAGAGAAAACGAGAATCCCAAGGGCATGAAAGTTGAGCCAAGTTCCCAAGTTGACAATCAACTTGGTGCGTTGGTTTCGATCACTCAAATGCAAATTCTGCTCTAAGCATTCTTTCTAGCATGGTAAAAAATTGGGTAGGAGACCTCATCCTTAATTTCAAGAACCTTGGAAGTATTAAAAAAACATATTGGAAGCTCCAGAAAGAGCACCCAACACCCAGGTTGACATGTGACCTGGTGCGCTGGTATTTACTTATCTAATTCTGATTTTGCCTCGAGTGTTCGTCTAGTTTTCCATAGTAAACGAGAGCTATGAAGTCAGACAAGTCAAGTTCACAACTTCATATTTTCACTTTTTCGGCAAAGTGACTTACTCGTAAATTGAGTAGTTTTGAGTCTCCCGATTCCGTGAAACAGTAACATCTCCGATAACTGGTGAACGACTTCACCAAAACATAAAAATTAACTAAGTGATGTCAAAATATCACTTAAGCATCAAAAAATACATCCCCATCACGTTTTCCCACTCACCCAGCGTACAGGTTGGCATCATATGTCAACTTAGGCGTTGGATGTCAACCTGGGCGTTGGTATCATAGTAGCCTTTAGTAAAACAGCCATACGTCACTCAATATTGATCTGATTGACGCGATTTAACTTATTTTTTGAAGCTATTTCAATGCCCTATCAAGTCAGGATTCACGCTCCAATTGCAATTCTAAGAATATCAAGTCCAAAAATTTCCCTTAAGAGAGTTACAAATTTAAGCTACAACTTACCTGAAGCGGGTCCCGTAGATTCGACTTGTTAGAATATTAGCTGTATATTAGTTGTAAAAAATTAGGGTAACTTGTATTTAGTAGTTTCCTATTTTATAATTAGTAGTTTTCCATTTAGTCTCCTAGCTTTGTATATAAATATGTACTATTCTATGAAATACAGACACAATTCGATTCATTATTTTCTACATGGTATCAGAGCTTTGTGATTCGAAATTTGAAATTTGGGTTCATAGAAAAAAGAGAGATTAGGGTTTGAGTTTAGGGTTCTTTTTTGAAAATCCTATTTGGAGTGCGAATTTATTCTCACCGCCCACTCGCCCACTCAGGAGTGTTGCCCAGCCGCCGATCTACCAAACCCTGAAGTCTGGTCGCTAGATTCCTCGCGCGTGGGGCTCACGTGCCGCCTGAAGTTTCTACGCATTTTCCCACGCGTTGGCGCGTGGAGGCACGTGTGACAGCGTCTTCGACGACGTTCTTTTGTCAGTTTTTTACTTTGTTCTTCTAAGCCCACTTGCATCTGTTTAAGGTTGTAATTTGGTTTTTTTTTTTGCCTTCTTCGTGTTTGGGTGTTCATTCTTTGGTGTTTTTTTTGTTCCTTTTCTCTGTCAATTGTTTTTGCTTTTGAGATTATGGCAGAGATAAAATCAGATTCAAAATCAGTCGTTGATTCTAATGTGGTTCCCGTGATGTCTAAAATCACGGACTATAAATTGATTGGTTCGAATTATTTGGAATGGAGTAAAACAATTCGACTGTATTTGAGGAGTATTGACAAAGATGATCACTTGACTGACGATCCTCCCAAAGAAAAACACGATTCAAGGAAAATATGGCTTCGTGAGGATGCTCGCTCGTTCCTTCAAATTCAAAATTCTATCGATAATGAGGTAACTAGTTTAATTAATCATTGTGAATTGGTTAAGGAACTAATGGATTACTTGGAGTTTTTGTATTCTGGCAAAAACAACATATCTCACATATATGATGTTTGCAAAGTCTTTTATCGTGCGGAGAAACAAGATTAGTCTCTTATGAATTATTTTATGGCTTTCAAGAAAATGTATGAAGAACTTAATGTGCTATTACCATTTAGTCCTGATGTAAAAGTTTAATAGCGCCAACGAGAGCAGATGGTGTTGGGAATTATTTTACCAGGATCTTAGATCTACTCACAAGTATGTTTATTAACATCCTAAATATGAACTTTCTAAAACGATAAAATAAACACATATAAAGTTAAGAAAACCTTACATTGATGCAGCGGAATAAATGTCTCCTTCCACTCAGATCTCTAACCCTTGGTTCCTTTCTGTAGCAGAGTATAATCAAGATCTGAGCCTGAATCTCCTTCTTCTTCAAGCTTTGATCCTTCACAGTCTTCCAATCTATGATTGAGTTACTGCTTGCTGTGTGTGGGCACTTACTCTTTCACTAGGGTCACGAAAAAGATGAAGGGAAAAGAGAGAGAGAGATTTCGGCCATGGTAGAGAGTGAGGAAGGCTCAATTTTCTGAAGAGAGAAATTTCTGTCAGAAAGCTAATGAAAGCATGTGTTGTGAATGAGCCATCACTTTCTATTTATAGGCAACTACTAGGTTTAGGTTTAGAATTATTTGGCATTAAAATAATGAAAATATTAATTTGAAAAAGCTAATTAAGTGGCCGGCCTAGGTGTTGTAATGGGCCTCACTTAATTTTGCAATTCTATCAAATTTTATCTCTATTTTCTCAAAAACGCCAATTTTCCAATTCTAACCTTTTAAATGCCAAAACTAATTATTTAATAACTAAAATAGATTATTAAATAATATTGTCATTTAATTTAATTATTAATTAGACATATAAAGTCTATTAATAAATAAATAAACCTAGAAAACTCTTTTCCTTACAATTTCACCCCTGCTTAGTGAAAATTCATAAAATTAGACATAGTCTAACTTTAGAATTATAATTGATCAATCACGAATCAATTAATGAGTCTTACAAGCAGAATGTTCTCAACTAGAATGGGGACCATGGATCTATATGCTGAGCTTCCAATAAGTGAACCAAATTTACCAAGTAAATTCCTACTTATTAATTCTTCGTTGAATCCACTCTTAGAACTTAGAATTGCACTCTCAGACTTATATAGAGCATATTGTATGTTTCACGATACCAATATACTATCTCATTTAACCATTGTTATAATCTTATTGTGATTTAAAGATCCTCTATATAGATGATTTACATCGAGATGGGATCTTTACCGTTCTCACCCCTCAATGTATTTTGCCCCTTAAAACACTTAGCTACCTGTAAATGGTGTTTAGTGATCTAATAATTAGTCAGTTAAACAAGAGCTCATCCATTTACTTCTATTTGCTAAGCTCGAAGGGAATCATCACTTAACTTCTATACACCAGTAGAAGCTATAGATTCCATATTTATGTTCAGCACTCCCACTCAATCATACTATCATGTTCCCAAAATATACGTATCACCCTGACCCAAAGGTAGGCTTAACTAATAAATCTAAGAACATGAATAACACTCCTGAGTTGAGCCCAAGCATATCAGGATTTAGATTCTTTTTTAATCTTAAGATCAACTACTGATATTGACTTGGAAAGATATGTATAACGGTAAGTTTGTAATATCTTAACTTAGTTGCAATATCGGTCCAGTCCAATGTATACTCCATACATTCGAAACTAGTATACTTTACTAATGTCCTGGAAAGAACATAACACTTACTCCAAGTGTAAGTACACATCATAGCTGATTATCACATTAGTGTAAATCCAATAACACTGATGAAACAGGGACCAAAACTTTTGATTCATATGATCACAATCACATTCCACTGTGTTGACGATACTGTAATTGTGAATAAACATATGATCTGGATTTAACTGATTTTGTGTGTATGAATGTAATAAACATATTAAACCATTAGCATGTAAAATTCATGCAAACATCAATCACTTCAAATTTCTTATATTGATAACTAATCAGATTGTAAAGAGTTTTATTTAGGGCATAAAACCCAACAGATGGCTATTATGAGTTTTCTTGTAGGACTCTCATCTGAATTTGACTCTACAAAGTCACAAGTTCTCTCTGGTTCTGATGTCTCCTCTTTACAAGATGTGTTTACTCGTGTTCGTCGCCCAGAAACTACCTCTTGAACTCCTCTTAATAGCGCTTTGGTGAGTCGTAATAATTCTGCACCGAAAAAAACTCTACTCCAAGTGGATTCAAAGGAGGTAATTCACAAGGACTTGATAATCGAACACCAAATTCTGGGAGCATCATGTGCAATTATTGTAAGAAACCAGGCCACACCAAGTTTGAGTGTAGGAAGTTACAGATTAAGAATCGACAATAACACTCTGCTAATATTGCAAGCACTAGTGATGCATCTGACAAATCGGTCCTTATTTCTGCTGATGAATTTGCCAAGTTCTCAAGGTATCAGGAAACACTTAAGTCTTCATCTTCTTCTGACACTGCAATTGTTGATTCAGGTTACTCTAATGCATGTCTTCTTTCCAAATCCTCAAAATGGGTCATTGATCCTGGTGCGATAGATCATATGACAAGTAATTCAAGTCTCTTTTCCACTTTTCAGCCTCATAGTCCCACTTCTATTGTTACTTTAGCTGATAGATCAACAACTTTCCTTTTTTGGATCTGGCACTATTGTTCCTACACCTATGCTCACTTTGTCATCAGTGTTACATTTACCCAATTTGTCTTTTAATTTGCTTTCTGTTAGTCAACTCACTCGTAATTTAAATTGTTGCATCTCATTCTTTCTTGATCATTGTTTGTTTCAGAATCTTACGACGAAGAAGAATATTGGTAAAGGACATGAATTTGGTGGCTTGTATGTTCATGACCCACTTCCACCAACCTTTATTGCTCGTTCGAGTGTTGCTTTCGCTTTTGAGGCTCATTGTTGTTTGGGTCATCCATCCCTTCCTTTGCTCAAGAAACTTTGTCCCCAATATAGTAAGCTATCTTCATTAGATTGTGAGTCATGTCAATTTGCCAAACATCATCGTGTTAGTTTGAGTCTTCGAGTCAATAAACGTTCTAGTGTTCCTTTTGAGTTAGTTCATTATGATGCTTGGGGTCCTTCTCCTACTTTGTCTCAACTTGGATTCAGGTATTTTATTACTTTTGTGGATGATTATTCTCATGTAACTTGGTTATATTTAATGAAAAATCGTTCCGAGTTGTTTTCTATATTCTCTGCTTTTTGTGCTGAGATTCAAAATCAATTTATTGTATCTGTTCGTACTTTGAGAAGTGATAATGCCAAAGAGTACACATCTGCTCAATTTCAATCTTCCTCTTCAGCATCCGAGAAGTTTGATTGGTTCTATTCCAAGGATAGAATCCATTGATTTTGTTTTTCGAACATCTGAGCTCGAATTAGAGCCTTTCTTCTTCAAAATTTTGCATGAATTCAACTTCCATGCCCTTTTGGATCTTGTTTTTGCCATAGCTCCAACTCAAGAGCTGCAAGAAATAGAGAGAGAAAAAGCTTGTATTTTTTTTTAACAAAATACAATTATTATTAGAAATACATCTTCCCATAAATTTTTGGCGAAAATAATCTCATTAATATCTATTTCTAACTAAGAAAAAAGAAAGGCTAAATGTGTGCGCGCCCACACACACATATAGAATATATTTTAATGGGTATTACTTATTGATGGTTACTAAATAAATTTAATTATAAATATTAATTTTAAAAAATATTAATCATTAGATTTTGATCCAATAACGAATAATAAAAGAGATATTCTATGTTTAATTTAGCTACTTAATTGAATAAAAAATATAAAAAAATATTATTTCTACACTTTATCAAAAGTATGTTTATATATAGAAAATATTTAAGTCAAACTCAACTTTTTTTTTTTGCCGATTGAACAACTCTAGCCTATATAATATTAAAATATTTTTTTTTTCTAATTAGCTTAAAAATTAATTGTAAAAACTCAAATTTTTCTAATATACCCATTTATTAGTGATGCCAAAGTAAATATATAATATATATTTGAAAATTGTAACTTTCAATAAGATCAAAACAATTCAGTAAAAGTTGAGCATAATTTAGTGGACAATACATGCACATATTTCTTTTACAAAGTGTTGGTATACAAAATTTACACACTTTGTAGGCTTTCATAAAATTTATGTAAAAATAAGATTTTCTTTTTAAAAAAGAAAAATTATTTATGGAAAAAAGTAAAAAAAGAAAAAGAAAAAGAAAAATATTAAGCCATATATTTGCACATTTTAGGGTAATCACTTAAAAAATTTGAGAAAAATAATATAAGGTAACGGGTTATTCTAACAAGGTAACTAGTTACCTTTTTGGTTATCCTAAATTATTCTTTTTTTCATACTTTGAACCTTTTTTTAACGCATTTAATTTTTTTTTAAATGTTTCCCGTAAAATATTTTTCTTTTTCCGAAAGAAAATTATAGAAATGAAAATTTCTCATAGAGATGTATGTTGTATTTTTGTTTTTTACAATTATTTCAAGAGGAAATTACACTTAGTATGGGATTTTAAAAGTTCTTATGATAAATATGACACATTTAAGTTTGGCCAATTTATATGGTATTTTTTTATTTTTAGGTTTTTTTATGGTATTTGATATGCCATATATATGTAATTAGGTTTCTAAATCCCATATTTAATGTTTTTATTTGTTTAGGAATTTTTATTTGTCATTGATGCCGGAAAAGTCACCGGAGTTTGCTGCCGGTGCCGGAAAAGTCACCGGAGTAGCGGTCGGTGCCGGAAAATTCGTCGGAGTTGCTGCCGGCGCCGGAAAATTCGTTGGAGTTGGCATTTTTGCCGGAAAAATCACTGAAAAATCACCAAGAAACCGGTTTCTTGAAGTCGAAGAAACCGGTTTCTTAGTGATTTTTCCGTTGACAATGCCAATTCTGACGACTTTTCTGACGCTAGCAGCTACTTCGGCGACTTTTCCGGCAGCGACAGTAAACTTCAGAAAAGTCATCAGAATTGGCATAGTCGCTGGAAAAATTACCAAGAAACTGGTTTCTGGTTTCTTGATGAAGAAACCAGTTTTTTGGTAATTTTTCCGGTAATTTTTCTGACGACAATGGCAATTATGACGAATTTTCTAGCATTGGTAGCAACTCTGACGACTAATAGACCGACATCTACTCCGGTGACTTTTTCAGTACCGACAGTAAACTCTGAGAAATTCGTCAAAATTGGCATTGTCACCGGAAAAATTATCGGACTAATCACCAAGAAACTGGTTTTTTTTTCGGTTTCTTGGTAATTTTTTTTTGTATTTTTTTTTCTCTATTTGGTTGATTGATGAAACTGGTTTCAATTATTTTTCAGTGTATATCATTTTTGTTTTGTTTTCATAATCTTTATTATTGTTGTGTAACAAAATTAGTTCCTTGATGAAGAAACCACTTTCTTGGTGAAGAAACCAGTTTCTTGATAAAAAAACCACTTTCTTGGTGATTTTTCTAATGATTTTGCTGGCGACAATGCCAATTCTGACGACTTTTTTTACGCCGGCAATAACTCTGGCGATTTTTCCAACACCAGGAACTACTCCGGCAACTTTTTCGGCACCGACATCAAACTCCAGAATAGTCGTCGGACTTGGCATTGTCACCGGTAAAATTACCAGAAAAATCACCAAGAAACCGGTTTCTAACATCAAGAAACTAGTTTCTTGGTGATTTTTCCAGCGACAATGCTAATTCTGATGACTTTTTCGGCGCCGGCAGCAACTCCGGCGACTTTTCCGGCACCGACGGCTACTCCGGCGACTTTCCGGTGTCGGCAGTAAACTCCGATGAATTTTCCAGCACAAGTGACAACTTCGGCAATCACTATAGTATTATTTGTTTTATTTTTTTAAAAAAATAAATATGAAGAGAATTTTAATATTTTTTAAGGTAATTTAATTAAGTTTTTATTTTTTATGAATTTTAAATTCAGATTTCTTTTTAATGTCTTATATGGTTTTTTTTAGAAAAAAACCCATATTTTTAGTTTGATTGGTTAGATAATGCCATATTTAGTGGCATTTACTTTTTATGCCATATTTATCATAACCTTAATAATTTTTCCCATATTTTTGAAAATAGCCCTTATTTCAAATCTCAGTAGAAGTTGTATTTTTGGGCCCATTATTTTTTTGTTTCCTTAAAATATAGAAGTTTTTATAAAATATTGAATTTTGGGCAAAAATATAATTTTACTATTACACGGAATTTTTTACAAAAATATTATCTTTTTATAAAACAACAAAACAAAACATTAAAACAATAGTGGAACAACTAAAAAACAACCCTAAAACATTCGTGAAAACTTAAGACAATACAAAGTATAAAACTTACACAGTATTTTTTAAAAAAATTCTGCCTTGCAGTAAAAAATAATAAAAAAGTTAAAAATTTCAGTATATAGTGTAAAAACCCCTAAAATATATTTCTACCTTCATCCTTGACCACAACAAGTAACCAAGCAGAACAAAAGGATATATTGAAAGCTTTTCCCATGCAATTACAATTTACAACTAAGAAAAATAAAATAAAATCGTGATGAATGTAGTAACGAATGAGTTTATACAACTTCTTCTTCTTTTTTTTTTTAAATAAAATAAAATTATATACAACTTTATCAATGATATATAGAGAAAATTACATTGTATACCCACTTTATTTTACATATTTTAATTTTTACCTTTATTTTTATATTCTTTGAGATATACTCACTTTTATAGATGATGTTCTCATTATACCTCTTAAGTTAATGAAAATTAGGTGCTACACTTAAGTGAAGGTTGAGGGTGTATTAGGCAACACACTCACAAAAGTGGGTACATTTTAATGAAATATAATATGAGGATATTTTTAATTAATGGATACAAAAAAGAGGTATTAACTTATTCCTTTTTTAAAGGAAATTTACAAAAATACTGAAATTTGGGTTAACTTTTACAAAAATACTGTCACACGAATTTTTTTTCAAAAATACTGTGTTTTTATAAAACACCAGTAAAATACAAAACAAAACAACTCAAAAAAAACAGTAGAACACTAGTAAAACACCAGTAGAATACCAGTGAAAACTTGACACAGTATACTGCAGTATGAAACTTATAAAAAAAAACACAGTAAAAAAATAAAAAATACCGCCTGACAGTATTTTTGTAAAAAGCAAAAGTTAATATACGATGTAAATTTCTCCTTTTTTTAAAGTCCTCATTGTAGATGCTAATTTAAAACTCCCTCTTAAATGTATCACTTTGTAAATTAGTATGCAAAGAAAGTCATTTTGTAAAGTGAAATTAAAAAAAAAAATGCAATAGTCATTTATATTATTAGTGTTGATGAAGTTTTGTGTTAACTAATTTCAAAATTACTCATGGGTTTTATTTATAAATTTTGTGCAAAAACCATAGTTTTTTTTTTTTCAAAAAAGTTATATTATGGAGAAATTAAAAATAAAATAATATAAAAGTAACTGGTGACCCTAAGGAGGTAACTAGTTAGGGAAATTTTTATTTTTATGGCTTTTAAGACACAAGTTTTAAAATATACTTTTTTTTTTTTTAAAAAAAATATTATTTTATGAATTCTTTTTTTTAAAAAAAAAAATTAAAAAATATAGGAAAAAAAGTATAAGATAACTGAGTAATTGGTTACCCATTATGAGGTGTTTGGTACGAGGATTTTGGTTCTTAATGAGAATCAATACCAAGTGAAACTCTTACACCAAATACTGAGGTTTCATATATTTTTTTTTTTTAAAAAAAAATCCATTATATAACTCTTTTGATAAAAAAAATCATATTTTATGGCATTTTTCTAAGTTTTGATTATATTATATTATATGATGATACTACTGCGCAAACAATAAAACTAAAGTATACTTTTTCTATTTAAATATATTGCTTTCAAAATAAATAAATAATTGTGAGAAATTTCAAACGATATACTAAATTTTTATGGTATTTCTAAGTTTTTTTGTATGAAGCATTTTTGAAAAGTTTAATAACCAAAAATACGAGACTAGTTACATACTAAATTATAGAATATTCAGGAACAATTATATCATTTGGATAAGTTTTTGTATCCATTAATAAAAAATATTCTCATATTATATTTCATTAAAATGTACCCACTTTTGTGAGTGTGTTACCTAATATACTTTCATCCTTCACTTAAGTCTAGCACCTAATTTCCATTAACTTAAGAGGTATGATGGGAATATCATCTATAAAAGTGGGTATATCTCAAAAAATATAAAAATAAAGGTAAAAATTAAATCATGTAAAGTAAAATGAGTATACAATGTAATTTTCTCTATAAAATGTGTATATTTTAGCCCATTTAAAAAAGGAGAAATTTACATCATTTACTAACTTTTCCAATAATCTTACAATTATACTGTGACACGCTCAATATCACATTTTTACTGATTTTTTTTTTTTTTTTTAATTTCGGTAGTATACTGCCTTGATTCAAAAATATGGACATTAGTTATAAGTTTTTATATATTATGTGGTTCATAGGTGTCTTTATGAGGTTTAACCTCTTCATTTTTTTAAAAAATAGTGCTTTTAAAAAGGGATGATTTGACAACTTTATTATTACTTAAATTTGAAATTGAAGACAACTCACCCACCACCCACGTGATTCCCATTTCCAAGCTTATAAATGTATTTTGTTTCTCTCTCTATCTCTTTTTGTGGGTTGATGTTTATAGAAAAATTCTTGAGATTGGTGTCAAGATAAAGACCATCAACCAAGAACTTTACATAAAATCCTTCTCTCCATTCTTCACTATTTCAAAAACTTACAAAGCTCATTCCTTTCATTCATTTTTTCACTTGAGTTTTGAGAGAGAAAATAAAGATATATATAGAGAGAAATTTTTTGCGGGTGTGCTGAGAGAAAAAACTTGAAACGATGATGGAGTGTGGAGGCTCTCTTGGTGAAGAGAGCATATCTCAGTAAGAATATCTTCAAGAAGAACAATACAGAGGAAGAAGAAGAACACCAAACAACTCAAACTTTCTAAGTAAAAAAAATCTCTTTTTTTCTTTATTTATTTTTTCTAAAACGACATAAATTTTATTGGGTTTTTGTTGTTTTTACTAATTATGTTTTTTTTTTCTTTTTTGGGGTTATAGTTAGCTCTAGTTTTGTGAGTGGTGGTATTGTATCTTTTGAAGGCTCTTATGGCATATTTTGTTATTGTATTTTATGCTTGTTTTTTATATTCTTTATTTTTTTTGTGTTGTTTTAGTTTTGTTTTAGTAGTGTTTTCTTATGTTTTTTTTTATAGGATTGGGAATCCAAGTACACCCGATCGGAATACTACCATTCCAGAGTTTTTTAATGCTTGTTTTTATGTTCTTTATTTTTTTTTTTTTTGTGTTGTTTTAGTAGTGTTTTTTTATGTTTTTTATAGGATTGAAAATCTAAGTACACCCGATCGGAATACTACCATTCCAGAGTTATAAACTCTGGTTATTACTCTGTTATTGAAGATATTAAAAAATTTCTTACTGAATCCCAATTAAATATGTTTTCAAAAACTGTATTGGAGGTTGTTTTTGATTGCGTTGAAGCTATAAACTTTCTTCAGTGTTTCCTTGTCTTTGTATGCCTGACCTTTTTCAACTTCTGGTTGGTGTTTGTCTGTTATTAGCTTCGCATTGTTGATGTCGATTTATGGATCTAGTTTTTTACTGTTGTTTTCAAGTTTTTCTACCATTTTTTTAGCAACCAGCTTCGCATAGTCAACTATGTTGAATTTGTCGTTTTCAAATTCTCTTGTTTTTGACTCTCCTCCTACTTCTAATTGGTGTTCCAATGTGTATGAGTCTGTTGTTGGTGTGTTATTTTCAAGTGTTGTTGTGTTGTTTTCGAGCATTGTCACATTCTCTTGAAATAATTATGTTCTTTTTCCCATTGTCCATTGCTCTTTATGAGAACTAGTATAGATTCCATGTCCTGTCATTTTTCATAATATTTCATTTACGTGGTATTTTTCTTTTCATATTAAAACAACAGTAAAATAACACTACAAAACAGTAATTTGTTGTTGATTTAGTAATTTTTTCTCTTTGCCAGATTTTATAGTTTTTTCCTGGTGTTTCTATAATTCTGGTATTGATTTGTTCGTCCCCAACCACGAAGGAGAGGTGCTGTTTGTGTTTTGTTACTGTTTACAGTATAAAAGTAAATATATTGGGCCTGGGCAGTATTAAAGAAATAAAAATGGGCTTGGACAGTAAAAATGTAAAGTTTGCCGTGTCCCAGTATTTTTGAAAATATTTGGTAAAAAAACAGTATTTTTGTAAGTTTTCCTTAAAAAAATGAAGCTCCAATAGTAGCGTAAAAGGTATACTAAATTTGACACATCACAAAATATAATATGGATTAAATTTACATCACATTTAATGTTAATTACATTTTTTATTTACTCATTTGACACTAATTAAAAGCTTTTTTAATATTTTATTTATTCATTTTAATAATTTTTTATATACTTTTAATAAAAAATTAATGACTATGTTGACTTTGGGGTAATATACACCTTGTGTATTGGGGTATAATTGTAAAAATTGAATCAAATATAATATTGAACCATGTTATAAGCTAAATTTGCTATAAAATTTGTACCATGCATTAGAGATGGTCAAACATAAAGATATTACATTGAGTGAAAAAACTATTTCCTTAAGGGCTATAAAATATACTATTATTATTGTTAATATTACGAAAAAACAAATTCCAAACGTCTGTAAAGAATGTTTCTTGGATTCAGAGATATTGGTACTTGTGGAACACTTGTGCTATTGACAAGTATGTGTGGGCTATTGCCATGAAAGAAAATAAGTTGTAGGTAAAGGAGTACATAATGTATACTTACGAGAAGATGATTGGTGGAGTTCCAAAGCTCCAACAAGTAGTTGGTATTGAACTAAGATAGTTCAAACCAAGGAAGAATTAAAGGCTCCTTATTCCAACAATGACCATCAATCGCAAAGGTACAGTATTAACAAAATGTAAGTATTTGATGAAGAATAATGAAGGAAGCTAGAAATACTCTTACCATGGCTAGCTCTTAAAAAACACTTACAAACTAGAATAGACATATTCACTTTGGTATTAATTCTGACCCTCTTTGCTTGTTATGTGGTCAAATTACTGAGCCTCATAAACACATATTTTTTCAATGCCAATTCAATAAGATGTGTATGCATGCATATTCTGAGTTGGTTGGGTATTGGTTCCAGCTTATGGGTATTGTTTCAGCTTATGGGTATTGTTTCAGCTTATGGGTATTGGGAATCGGGTGAGGAAGATGTAAGAATTCTGGATGCCAAAGTGTTAGAAGTTGGGATAAGATGAATGAAGTTCCATTTTAAAATCAATTGACAATAGGAGGAGTAGCTCATTCATCTTATATATAATAATTTATTTCCACACATAAGCAACGTGGAACAAACTCTAATACACTCTCCTCATGTTTGAGCTTAGAAAGTGTGAGTATAACGAATGACCTTTAAAAGACCACAAGGCAGAACGTGACATTTAAAAGAATCCCACAAGGCCAAATATCAAGAAATTGTGGGTGTACACATTGAAAAATTTGTGAATTTTGAAACAGGTCAAAGACCATAATACTGAAAATTGGCACATATTGGCTGAAATGTCCCAAATAGAGGTTAAAGGGGAGAGAGCGGAAGTATCTTTTTGGACCAGCATCACTTTGGTTCACAACAGATCACAAACGAATTTTTAGAAAGGTAGCACTTTGGGCTCACAATGGATCACAAGTGGCTCTGATACCATGTTAGAATTTGGGATAAGATGAATGAGGTTCCATCTTAAAATCAATTGACAATAAGAAGAGTTGTTCATTCATCTTATATATATGACAATTTATTTCCACACATAAGTAATGTAGGACTAACTCTAATACAATTTATTTGTGCGAGTGTGTATTATATTTGGAAAGTTAAAAATGAGAATTTTTTAAATGTAAAGAAACCAATAGTTTCTAATGTTATGGAGAATATATATATAAAAAAAGATATTTGTAATAGGATAAGTCTTTTGTTGTCAAGGAAGGTCTGTAGGTCTGTATGTCAGAGGGATTTAGATTGGTTGAAAAATTTACAAATGTAATTAATAATGATTAGTGTTTCTAAATAGTTTGGACATAATACAAAGAAAGATTTGATTTACCAAAAAAAAAACATATATATCAACATTTTAGTTTTAAAAATAGTTTTAAAAATTGGTTGTCTCAAGGTGGGGCGGGGAGAAAATATATTTGAGGCTACGCCTTAGCTACTACCATTAAGGTGTATGTCTCACACTAATGAGGCGAACTTGAGGCGCACACCTTTAAGGCACACGCCTCACCAATGGCCTTTTTTTTCTTTCTTGTTTTGTGTGTTAGGGCTATTTTTTTAAGCTGATCTTGGCCATTTTTTATTTTCACACTTTTAAATGAAACTAGTTTAGAATATTTTAATTTAACAGATTTTTAATAGAAATGATAGGAAAATATAGCCCTAAAAATTCAAATCCTCTCCTATGGAATCTCTCATCTCTCTCCTTCTCAGCCTAATCCCTCCCTTCTCACTCAATCCTCATCAACCTCGCGCATATATTTCTAGCTTCTTTATATATGTTCAGAACCATAGCCGGTCATAATGGAGTTCAATGTGGACTACTGTACAGGGCCAAAAAAAAAAAAATAAAGGGCACAATATATTTATTTTTAATGCCTAATATTTTTTTAATGAACCTAACTTTTGAGGGGACTAATAATTTGTCATTAGTCACTTCCATCCCAATTCCTAAAGCCCATTTTCAATTCTATTAATGCTTTTAAGTAAAAAAAAATAAAAATTTATAACTGTTATTTATTATTTTTTTTTCAAAATTTTTATATTCTTTTTTTCTTAATATTTTTTTTGTTCTATTACAATCAATAATTTTATAAATAGTTAGAATTTTTTGGTATTTTGTAAAGTATATAACTAAATGATAATATTTAAGAATATTATTTATAAATTACATTTTTTTATAGGAGCCTAAATTTTACATTAGAACAGAGCCTCCAAAATATTTAAGACGACCATGCATGTTCAGAACTTTCACTATTTTTAATTGAATCTTGGACCTTTTATAGATTTAGTTTATAAATTTAAGACTTAAATAGTAATTTTCAAGAATTTTATGACTTTGTTATGGTGTGATATGTTGTTTGTTTATTAGAGTTAGTCTCACATTGCTAATGTGTTGAATAAACTACCCATCTCATTATTAATTGGTTTTGAGATAGAACTTGATGTACCTTAGCCACTTTTATTCTACATTCTAACATATAGTATCAGAGCCGCTTGTGATCTGTTGTGCACTCAAAGTGCCACCGACATAAAAAGATGGGTCTTTGAGCTATTTCAAAATTCACAAATTTCCCGGCCTGTACACACGTTTCGGCCAGTGTGTATTTATTAGAGATAGTCCCACATTACTAATGTGTGGAAATAAATTGTCATATATAAGATGAATGAGCTACTCCTCCCATTGCCAATTAGTTTTGAGATGAAACCCCATTCACCTTATGTCAAATTCTAACATGGTATCAGAGCCACTTGTGATCTGTCGTGAGCTCAAAGTGCCACCGGTCCAAAAAGTCGTTTCCCTTTAACTTCTATTTAGGACATTTCGACCAATGTGTGCCAGTTTCGGTGTTGGGGTCTTTGACCTGTTTCAAAATTCACGAATTTCCTAACGTGTACACCTACAAATTTTCTGATATTTGGCCTTATGGGATTCTTTCAAATGTCACATTCGGTCCTGTGGTCTCTTAAAGGTCGATCTTTATACCTACACTTTTCAGGCCCAAATGTGAGGAGAGTGTGTTAGACTTAGTCTCACATTGCTAATATGTAGAAATAAATTGCCATATATGAGATGAATTGTTGGAAATAATTTGTGAAATGTTAAAAAATGATGTGTGTGAGTAGGAGTTCCACATGGGATAGAAACACTTCATTTGAAGTGTATAACTAGTGCAAGTTTGAGATATGGGTTTGGGCCCTAAGGGGTACCTAGTTTTGTGCGCATGGGTGAGGACTCACACACCGGACCACCAAACACGCGCGCGCCGCTGACGCCGTCCGTCCGACCGAGCCGAGCCGAGCCGGCGGGTGTGGTGTCACCTTATTTTTTGGAGAAAATTTATTTCTTATATAAATTATTATTTAGGGCATTTTACATAAATGTATACATTTTTTTAAATAATTACAAAAAATGTGCAAAAAAACACAATTTTAAAAATATACACATTTCAAAACATATTTACAAAAATTCATACATATTTTTAATTAAATTATAATAAATATATTAATGATTTAACTTTCTATATATAGATTTGTATAATAAATATTTATAACCAATTGATATGATATTAATGAAAAGGCCACAACTAATTAGCAAAATATATATATTAATAATTAAAAAACATAAAAGATTCTAATTATAAATTTGTTATCATACAACTCACGTGAATATCATAGTTATATTTTTAAAATTGAAATCATATATAATCATAATTGCAAGGGAAATGAAAACTAATTATGATATTATTTTAATAATCTGATTATGTTATATGATTATTAAAAAACTTATAGCTATACGTATATTATCATAATCTAATCATAATTATCAAATTCTAATTATGTTATATGATTATTAAAAAGATTATATTATCAGATTTTATTGGAAAAATATTAAAAATTGATATGTTTTTTTAGTGTTTTTTTAAAATTTATATATGTTTTTGTTAAACTTGATGGGTTGTTTTTGTTTATTTTTTTTAATGTATTTTTTTGGTGGAAGAATTATTCATGCTCCATTTATAAAGGTCCTTTTTTTTTGGTATTTTTATCTTTTTTAGTTGTTTTTTTTTTGTTTTTTTTGTGTTTCTTATTATGTTTTGTTGTGTATCGCATTGTAATATTTTTTTTAATATTGTTTATTTGTTTTTAGTGTTTTTTTTTAAAATTTATATATGTTTTTGTTAATCTTGATGGGTTGTTTTTGTTTATTTTTTTAATGTATTTTTTTGGTGGAAGAATTATTCATGCTCCATCTATAAATGTCATTTCTTTGTTTTTTTTTTATCTTTGTTAGTTGTTTTTTTTCTTTTGTTGTTTTGTGGTTTTTTTATTATGTTTTGTTGTGTATTGTGTTGTAATATTTTTTTAATATTGTTTATTTGGTTTTAGTATTTTTTTTTTAATTTATATATGTTTTTGTTAAACTTGATGGGTTATTTTTGTTTATTTTTTAATGTATTTTTTTCGCTTTTTATTATTAATTTAAAACTGTTTATTATTTTTAATCGTTAATTATTTTTTTATGTCTTATATTTAAAATATTACATCTGTATATTTTTTATAAATCATCTTCTCATCTATGTTATTGTTTTGTTTATTTTTTGGTTTTATTTTTTTTTCATGTGTGTATTTTAAGTACTTTTCATATAAATTTATTCATCGTGTTTATTTTCATGTGTTTGTTTATATTAGGATTGGGATTTTTATTTCATGTGTTAATCAATAAAATTATGATGATTATATATGTTTTAAATTTTAAAAATATTGCATTTATGTTATAAATGATGTTGCCGTGAGTTGTATGAGAACAACAAATAATATTGTTTATAAATAGAATTTTTAAATTATTAATATACAAATTTTGTTAATTAGTTGTGGCCTTTTCATTAATACCATATCAAGACATAAATATTATTATCCAAATCTAAATATAGAAAGTTGAATCATTAATATTTCAACTATAATTTAATTAAAAATATGTATGAATTTTTGTAAATATGTTTTCAAATGTGTACATTTTTAAAATTGTGTTTTTTTGCACATTTTTTGTAATATAATTGTTTTTGTTGTACACTAATGAAAAAACCCCTATTATTTATTTAATTAATTAAAACAATTTTTTTTAAATAAAAACGTGTTTGATTAATTAGTAAACAGAGATGCTTCCTGATTTATAGCATCTTCCTGATTTTTTGCATCGTTCACACGATCCTAGGTTCCAACGTTCCCATCCAGTAACATATTTCTTCCCGTTACTACTATCAGCCCATTGCCTATATAATGCGACTGAACAGTGAGAGAAAAACATAACTTTTCATTCGGAAAAATTATACGATATATACACACTACTATATTACATATTTATATTTTCGCTTCGAGCAATAGTCGTTTTTGGGTGTTTAATTTTGACGGTTCTCTATCGTGCAATAGAGTTCCGATACAGTGTGTTCGACTGGGTTGTTTTATCCTGGGGACGACGAGGTTGATAGTCTGCTTGCACAAATCTGGGCAGTGCTACGAACGTCTTAAAGAGAGCGACCTAGTCCGCGACTCAACCCAGATTCTATTTCGGTAACTTCGTTCCTTTTATTTTCTGCAGCAACTAGTTTCCAACATGAATTGACTGTTTCTCCCATTGCTAATTAGTTTTGAGATAGAACCTCATTCACCTTATCCCAAAGTAACAATATTAAAGTTAGTGCTGTGGAAATAAATTGTTTAAGATATAATCCCATGTATCTTATTATTGTGAGTTTTATGATATTTTATGATGTTATCTTTCTTTCATTTTTTTTTTTAAAAAAACATGAAGTTATCTTTCCTTCTTCTCGATTCGTGAAACTAATCAGTACGTATCTGATCCAGTTTTTGAAAACCTTAATATATATTTTGGGTTTTAGAAAAAGAACAGTCAAGTGCCAATATACTAATTAGAGAGCGTAACACATATATTATTATCGTCGTAGTGGATTTAATATATATCATTTAAATTAACTATAAATATATAAAATCTGTTATATTTATTTATATAAATATCCTAGGATGCTATATATATATATAGTATTTGTATGCTGTAAAGTCAATTTATAATTGGAATATCAACGCGTATTACACAGTGATAATAAGTTAAAGAAAAAAATGAAATATATTCTTGTTAAAAGAGCCAAAAACTACATGAATATTGACCATGCAAAATTGATTAAAAACACGTTATGACAGCAATGTTATTATTGATACTGTTATAAGTAACGTAAGCAAAATTTTCATATTTACAAGAGAATGGAGAATTGTACACCTGGCCATATATAGAACGAATAGAATTAATTATATGTGTATGCCAGCTCAATATAATTATATATATAAGGGTCTATATATATAGATATGTGTGTAATTTTGGTTGTTATATATTAGCTAGCTAGGGCAAGGAAAGTCAAGTGTACTATATATGAAAGATACCACCGCGTCATTTTGAAAGATATATATATAGTACAAAACTTAAAATGATTAAGTACTTGAATTGAAAATTGAGATGAAGGCAGCTATAGTTGTTGTGATCGACATGATTGTATTTATATATATATATATATATATATATACTGCATCTTTGACAAGAATTGAATTCATATATATTATATATGTGACTTGTGAACACTCTGTAAAGACAAAAACGCCAACATATTATTTTTGCATGCATGGATATTTGTTTTCCTTTTTCATATCTGCACAACTTAATGATAGCATGTAAACCCTAGCTAATCATATAGCAGTATACTACTCTTTCACTTGTTTATATATGTGTGTGTGCCCGTGCTTTGCTGTATTTCGATATGTAAGTATATATATGTGTGTTATCATGATCAAGTGAATATGATATCAATTTAATGCTTGTATATACAAGAATCCAATAACCCGTATAAGTATAGATATAAAATAAATTTGTATATGATCACATATACTATAGGGTGATTCTACCATGCACTTTCTTAAAAGAGATGTACTGATGCACCCTTAACTTGTTTCGGCATCTAGAAGAATTTTTTAGTCTAATTTTTTTTCATATTCATGTACGTTATAGATATTTAAGATATCCTACAATATTTTGAAAAATTCGGAATAATTTACAATATAGAAAACAATGTTCAAACAGTTTATTTTACACGTGTATAAAATAAAATAATCACGCGTGCAACATACTGTTTGAACATAGTTTTCGGCGTGTTAAACTTTTCCAAATTTCTTAAAATTTTGCAGGATGTCTTAAATAACTATAACGTACATGATCATGAGAAAAAATTTGACTAAAAAATTATTTCAGATACTAAAACACATAGGGGTGCATCAATATATTCATTTTAAAGGGGTGCATTGTAGAATTTTCCTATACTATATATAGGGTAGTTTTAGATTTTCATACACAATAATGAACTCTGATATTCTTCTTAAAAAATATTAAAAAAAAAAAAAGACAAGCAATACTTTCATTGTGAATCCTAAACTGTGACAGATATGTAATATTCATAATTAGGGTGATCAAAAGTCACATTTTTATCCTTGTAAGAAGATAATACGTACTTATAGATAATCATTTAATTTATTTTACAAAATATTTATTCAAAAATAGTAAAATAACTCCTATATTTATAGAAAAATACTAATAACTAAATTAGGACCACTCAACAATATAAAAGAATAATAATATCTACACAATTATATAGTCACCAAATAGATAGACTTAATAAGTCAATAAAATATACCAAACTAATATCTAGCATCCATCATTCTTCATTTCTTACTATACATAGCTAATTTAAGTCATTCAAACTATCCATTCAAGTTTAAATACAAAACCTGTTTTCAATAGAAGTTTTATAAAGAAAATAAGACTAAATTAATAACGACTTTCTTCCTCAACAATACCATCATCATCCATTCGCATCAAATTGAGTTTCTGGAATGGAAGAAAATAGAAGATGAGCTTATAAAGTCTAGTAGGAAACGACATCCAAAAACTGAGTAGTCGCACCTGATAACCACCATAATACCAGGGGCTCAGATTTAATTTACTTCCTGTACAATTCTAGGTCTTTCACCTACAAGTGAGTGCAAACTTGAACTATCTATGATGACACAAAGACTAGGTCGTGAAACAACAATATGCACAAATCATATCAACATGACTCTCGTCAGTATGACCAAAGTAGGAAAATAATAAGAATAACAAAGGAACATATTCTCTTTTGAATAAACTTAAAAAATCATAACTTGCATAAATAGTTGTACAAAAATATATTTGGTACTCACTGCCCCAGAAAAATCTAGAAAAATATGGGGATTAAGTTTTCAGTTTTTTAAACAAATTAAAAATCATAAAAATTGGAATATGTCTAATAATATTCAACACATATAAAAATTCTAAAATCAACTTGAGTCCCTACCTCTCTCGAGTCGTTAAACTTTTTCCAAAAAGATGATCCTAAGCTCTCAAGTCCCGAACTCCAATTGTTTAGTCTAATAATAGATATGATCACTCCCATCAAATAGCTAAATAATTATCAACATTGCATTCTACATCTGAAACCGAGTCCAACGACATATACGACTATATTTAAATTTTGGAGTTTTGAAACCTCACTTAAGCGGTGCACATTAACTATTGGTGGTGGTAGAAATTAGTGTACCAGAAACGTCGGCGAAAATAAAGGTAGTCTATATCAAAACGATCACCTCAACAAGTAGATCACACCCATACCAACTATTTTTCGAAGCAGTGCACGATATTGCTAGAAAGTCACCAGAACACCTCGACGAGTAGATCACACCCATGCTGACCATTCGTTAAAACGGTGCACGATATCACCGAAAAGTCACTGAAAAGGGGTGGTGCTACAAAATTGTCACCAATAAAATTAGTGGGCTAGGCGAAATGGCTTAGTGTAGATTGTTCTCCTTGACTTAATTGACTTAAAGTAATAGAAAAATAACAAAACATTGACTTAATTGTTATAAACAAAATAATCTCAACTCGTCATATTACGATTTTTTTACTTAGTTTTGACAACTTGATTTATCTTTTTGTACTGTTACATTGTTTTTTTTTTTTTTTATGAAATTTGTTGTTACAACTTTATCTTTTCTCTTTACCTTTTTGAGTTTGTGATAGTTAAAAAATAACTATAAACTGAAAAATAACAAAATAAATGCACATATATCTAACAAAAATATTTTTTGGAATATACTGAACATATACACGATAAAAATACACATAAACTAAACAATAACTGCACAAAAAATACATAAATAACAAAACAAATGCACACTTATTATTGTTTACAGAGGTTTTTGGCAACCAATTTAATAATATATGTAAGAAAGCTGTAGGAAGTTTAATGCATGAGATTTTTATGTGGTTGGGGCATTAAGGAGCCTTAGTCCACGAGTCTTTTTTATTTATGAGCGTATTTATTACAGAAAATGTTCTTGGTGGGTATCACTCCTATTTTCTCTCTTTAATTCTTATGTACCCAGAATTCTCGACCCCCTTCTCAGTGTGTTTGGGGGGTATTTACAGTGTTTTTCTGAGGGGATCCCTAGAGCTGAATCACTTGTCTTTCTGTGTAGGTTCGATAGGGGCACATATTCCTAGTCGATGCAAAATAGGAAATACATGACCTATACCGTAGGTATCTTAGGGGTTAGGTGGATATAATCCTTTATCCCTTCTTGATTGATGTGATCCCTCATAAAATAGTCGTCACTAGCCTTATTAATCACAGCGTAATAGCTGCAAAAGAGGGGTTACGCCGTCAGACATATTGCTTATGGCAGTTCCAATACGTTTTCTCCCATGCGACATTAAATGAGAGGTGACTGTTCAAATAGGGTCCAGTACCTCCCGGAGATGTCTTAGCGTTCCCCTGGTCTCCGGGAGTATGTGGAGTCTTTACATCTCCTCCGGGAGGTATCTTCTCGTTGACACTCCTGTTGCAAAAAGACTTAGTCGATTTATCTAAGAGTTGGGCCTCTCAGATCCACGTGTCGTTGTCATACATGTCCATGTATTTTGGGCAAAATAGAGGGCAACAATTATATATACAAAGATAAAAAAAATTAGTTTGAGAGAGAGAGAGAGAGAGAGAGAGAGAGAGAGAGAGAGAGAGAGAGAGAGAGAGAGAGAGAGAGAGAGAGAGAGAGAGAGAGAGAGAGAGAGAGAGAGAGAGAGAGAGAGAGAGAGAGAGAGAGAGAGAGAGAGAGAGAGAGAGAGAGAGAGTAAATAAAACTTTTTGGAAGCTTTAATAAATAAAAAACAGTAAAAAAAATATAAGTAGAGAAAGTATAAATGTACAAATTTCTTTGTAAAAGTATAAATGCAAAATTTTTAGAATATGTAAACTGTACGGAAAGAAAACAAGAATCATATTATTTTGTTTACATAACTAAGAAAGATAATCAGAATGCTTTAATTTGATAAAATTGTAATTGTTAAAACATGTAATTATTTTTTGTTTATAGATCTTTAGAGGGCATGTTTATCTTTTTCATTTTTAATTAATAAAATTAAAATAAATAAGTTGGAAAAGAGAAAGATATATTCCCTGTAAACACTAGAAAAAATCTTACTTTTAGTCACAACAAAACTTGTGACTAAAAATAAAAAAAAGTTGTGACTCATTATAAATTATTATTCTTACGTTGTGACTAAAAGATCTGTGGCTAAAAGTATTAGTCACAAAAATTACAATTTGTTGTGACTAAATGTGTTTTTAGTCACAATACTTGTTGTGACTAAAACTAAATTAGTGACAACTTGTACTTAAATACTATATTTGAGTCACAAGTAACTTTTTATTGTGATTAAAAATCACATTTAATCACAAAAAAATTATGTTGTGACTAAAAGTTTATCACTAAAAGTGGCTTTTTTTGGAGGGAAAAATGGAGAGTATATTTCTCTTTATTTTTTTCTTAATTTATGTAAGCTGCACTACTTTCTCATTTTCTAAAATTTAATAAACAATTGTATAAGATTCAATAAAATGCTATTAATTCCTATTTTCTTTAAATAAATATGTCGTGTATAATAAATTAAGAGTAAGCATAATGTGTAAGAAGAGAATATTCAAAGGAGTATTGTCATTGGCCAGTACTTTTTTATAAGTGATGTTTTACGATTAGTAATGTGATATTTTTTAAAAGCTATTTTTCAAAAGAGAAATGTTAAAAGGCACCAGTGGTGCCTAACACCCTCCTATGTGTCAGTATCGCTATTGGTATTGAATAAGTATCGGGTTTCACATAGTTTAATATAATAATTTTTAAAGAGTATCGCTAATCAATTGTAACGTGACATATCGAGAAGGTGTTAGGCACTACTAATGCCTAATAAAATTACTCCTTTTTAAATTATGTAAAATCAAATACTTAATCACACCAATAAAAATATAATATAAGATACAAGATAATACTAAGCACCATTAAAATCATAGGAGAATGTGATCGAAATTCGAGGGTAGTCGTACTACTACTAGTCAATGACGGCTTTCCTCTTCGTTGAAAATTCAGGTGACATTTTAATTAGTTTCACCTTTACAAATACGAATTCCCAAAATGCAATTATATGGTCAATTGAATTCAATATATATTTGACCACTACTTCTAACTTCTTAATAATAATAAGAATATACACCAATACCAATACCAATACCAATACCAATACCTACTTCAATTCAATTCAAATTCTTATCTAATTATTCTCTCAAGTCGGTAGAGACTTTGACACTCAATCGATCACATTGCGCGTTGTCACAAAATAAATAAATAAACACAAAAAAAAAAAAAAACTTAAAGAGTAGTTTAGTTTTACAATTTAAACACTCTTTCCAGTTTTAAAAAATAGAAAATAATTTTTAAAATTAACAGAAATTGTTTGCCTAAATTTTTTAAAAATTAAATTTTAAAAAACTAAAAAAAAAAAATATCAAAAATACTATTTTCAATTTTCAAAAACAATTTTTTATTTAACATATTATATTTTCCATTTTTATTCACAAACGGAACCTAGACCCAGAACCAGACGCGAATCTAGATCCCAACCCCAGACCCAGACCCTGGACTCCGACTAGAACTCGAACCTTGACCCTAATACCCCCGGACAGTGGATGCGGACTCCAGACCCCAGATCCCAAACCTCGATCCCAACCCGAACTTAGACTTGGACACAAACCCGAACCCAGATCCCGACCCCAGACCTCGAACCTCAACCTGGACCTCGAACCCCAGCCTGGACTCGAACCCAGATCCTGGACCCCGACTAGGGTCTGGTTTTGGGTCGGGGTCTGGGGTTTGGGTCTAGATCTGGATTTAGGGTCTGGGGTATGGTGTCGAGGTCCGAGTCTGGGGTTCATGTTTAGGGTCCGGTGTCCGAGTCCAGGTCTGGGTCTGGGTCCAGGTCTTGGGCTAGGGTCTAGGTTCGGTCAGGTTTGGGGTAGGATGGGTTCATGTCATGGTATGGTGTAGAATATTAATTTTTTTTAGTAAAAAAAAATATATAAATAGTTTTAAAATATTTGTACCAAACACCATTAAATTTTTTAAATGACAAAAAATTATTTTCTATTTTGACTTTTGAACACAATTCTGAACACTGAAAATACAGCCAAATAACCTCTAAATGTTATTGGATGATTTTAATAGTAACACAAAATAATACGAGCACAGTTTATTATGAATTGAATACAGGTTTGATGAAGTACTTAGGGGCTGTTTAGAATGGATTAATGTGAGGGGAGGAAATGTGATCTCAATAATTACCATGTTTGTTATGTAGTTTTAGATTATTTAAGTCATTTAATATTTTTACTATAGTATTCCAACTACTCTAAAAGGGTGTAATGTTAATCCCTTAAAAAAAATGTGAAATTTAAACATTACATCAGTTATTTAAATGTTTGATGAGAATTTTTATTAAATAAAAATTTAAATAAAACAAAATATTAAGATTATTTATTTTAAAAGGAAAAATATGTCGTTTATAAAAAAAATCATATAATATTTATTTACACTTATTCTTACTATAATAATTTTACATAAATAAATATAAAAATACTATATAGAAAAATATATGTAAACTATTTTTCATTTTAGTTAACGACAAATATAATGAAATTAAATTTATTAATTAATAAATAAATATATTTTTTAAAAAATAATAATTTTATTTTATTTATAAGTAACTTAAAAGATATATAATAACAATTATTATTTTATTTTATTTTACTATTCTAAAATAGTTTATAAGATTCATGTGCTCAACCAAATATTATAATTTAATTAACAGTAATTTAATTAAATATTACCATTGATAACCAAACACAATAATAAGTTTTCAGATTATCATATTCTCCTTCATAAGATTCCTTTTAATTAGATTATTTTAAACCCCTTATACTAAACGCTCTCTTAAAGTAAAATATGTGAATTACCTCGGCAACTGTTTCTAATAGAGCTCTGAGGAAGTACTCAAGTAAAAATATGTTAATTAATATATGTACTTCATAGTGATTTTGGGTCCGAGGCAGAGCCGTTGAATTTTATTTTTATTTTTTTTATTTAATCTCTATAGGTGTGTTATGTAACATTTAGAAAAAAAAAATAACAAAATTAAAATATATATTTTAAAACGTAAAAGTATGTTTCGTATTGTTGACCGAGATTTTCGGCAACTAATAAAATATTATAAAGTTATTGAGCTGTAAGAAAGTGAGAGGAGGATTTTTTACGTGGTTGGGGCGTTAATGAGCCTTAGTCCACGAGTCTCTGTTATTTATGAATGTCTTTAATACAGAGAATATATTTGGGAGAGTTTCACCCTTAAATACAGAGAATGTTCTTGGTGAGTATTTACTCTACTTGCTCATCTGCAGCCCAAGATTCTCGATCCCATTTAATGAGCTTTGAGGGGGTATTTATAGTGTTTTTGGTGGGGTAATCCCTAGAATTGTCCTTACAAGTGTATCTGTAAGTATCCATAAAGTTGGGTATTCCCAATGAATATACCATGGGTAATGCATGGTCAAATCCCTAGGTGCTGTAGGGTTTTTATGTGGAATGTCCTTATTGCCTTTTGATTGACGTGACTCTTCACAGTGTAGCCGTCGCTAGACTTAAATGATCATTACTGTGCCGCTGTTGGTTGGGGGTTGTGCCGTCAGACTTTATTGCGTGTAGCAGTCTCAACACGCTTCCTCCCATGCGGCATTTAATGCGACTTGATTGCTCAGAAGAAGCCTGACACCTCCTGGAGATGCCTTAGCGTTATATGAGCTTCCGGGAGCATACTGAGTTCCATGTGCCTTCTCCGGAACCTATGTCCTGGACGTACCTTATGGCATAAAGACTTAGCAAATATTGTGAATTGCTTGTTCCACGTGTCCTTATCTGGTTGGTCCACGTATATTAGGCAAAATCAGGGGCAACATTTACCCCCCAAGCCTTGTTTATTTAAAAAATGAAACAAGGCTTGTTCAAGTGCCTCCGGTTGACTCCTCGGTTTCCTGGCACGAGCTTTGAGCGCATGAGGGTGTATTTAATGATGGCTTTTAATGCAGCGATTCGCTTTTTGTAGGGGTCGATTCGTTTCGCGCCCGTTGATTGATACGGCGCATTAATGGTGTCAGACGGATACTCAAGCGTTTTCCACCGCCTTTATTGTAAATCAATCTGGTCCGTCGATCTTTGAGCATTTGAATCGTGCGCTTCCCCCACCGTTCGATTGGTAGGTGATGACGCCTGTTCCTCATGCATTTTTGCCTATAAAAGCCACCACCTTTTCTTCATTTCGGTTACTTCCCATTTCTTGCCAACTTTGCTCAAATTTCCTAGAGAGAAAATTCTTAGACCTAGAACAAGGCCTTTAAACACTTTGCGATTTTCCCAGTTCTTCTTCGCTCATTGCTACCAGTCCTTCTTGTCTTTATTTGACTCTCAGCAGGACCCCCAGTTTCAACACTTCATCGTAAGTTTTTTGCATCCTTTGCTTTATTTTTGAATGGCATGCTATTACTTATCTGTTTGTTCTTTTCTGGGTTTGCATTCGAAGTTTCTGGGCATGCAAGTGTTTAAATCCTTCATATAGCCTGTTTGAGTTTACTGCTCTAATGATAGGATTGTTATTGTCACGCCTTTGTTGTTATTACTTTCTTTGTAGAAGGCCATACGTCCTTCGTATAATGGTTGCTTAGGGCATAGGACAGACTCTTTTCTTTCTGTTTTCTTTATCGCGTAAAGCCGTCTTCTGTGAATTTATTGCACCCGACTCTTGTCCAGGGAATCCTTCCAAGGTTTCCTGTGTGACACGTGTCCGGAGGGGGCCTCTTTCCAGCGGTTAGGGGACCCCCATTCCCTTTTTCTTAATTTAGGGTTTGGTATGGGGCCTAACTGCTGGAATCTTACTCTTTTTACAGAATAGAAAAATGTCTGCTTCTGGCTCAAAGTCATCAAAGAAAAGTGGTAAGCGCCTGGCTACCCTTGAGGAGGTCTTTCTGGGACCCGTTGCCCAGGAGGGGTACAAGTCCCGGGCGACCGGATGGGAAGCGACTGAGCTTTACTCCACCCTGACCTGTCCCCATCAATTGGAGAACATTGTGGAGGTTTCTGGAATCAAGCCTTCCACCTCAGGGACCTACCACCGGCCACCTCGCGACGCGGAGACGCCCAACCACAACTACGACGGCTTCGGGGCCTGGAGCCAAACGCACCTGATGGCCGGGGCCATGCTTCCTCTTCAGGATTATTTTGTTAATTTTCTAGTTTTTGTCGGCCTTGCGCCCTACCAACTTATTCCCCAAGCATACCGCCTGCTTTCATGCTTATTTATTTTTTATACCGCCCGGGGATGGGGATCTCCCCGCCCAGCGGAAATTTTGTATTTTTATGAACTCGTTTCCGTCCCCAAGAAGGGGGACAAACTTAAGGACGGTTTTTATGGGTTCTGGGCCCACCCTGCTAACGAAGGTGTGGTCCCGTATAACAGGAAAACTCACGTTAAGGAGTATCGCCATCGTTTTTTCTTCTCCTCTGGGTTCCGGGCAGTGGACCATCCGGAGCTCCTTACCGAGTGGGTGAGGATTCCTCCCTATGAACGGACTGCACCTACTCAGGCCTTTCTTCGGAGAGCCCAGGCCTTTGCCTCTTACGACCGGGCCGATCTTGACGTCGGGTGTCTGGTCACTACGGAGAACTGCAGGAAGGCAAAACTCATCCTTCCGCATCAATCCGTGGAGGACTCTAACCTTTCCCGGGTTATCTGTCCCAACGTGAGGGCGCCGGTCGCGGAGAAGACCTTCCGGGACGAGATCATTGCCACGGCAGAGAAGAAGTACCAGGAGTATCTCTACCGGAAGGCCCAGGAGAAGGCGTACTCTAAGGCTCAGGCGGCTTCCGGGAAGACACTCCGCGTGGGGAGCCCGGTGGAGAGAAGGAGTCAGGCGATTGCCGAGAAGCCCCTTCACATTGGGGATTCAACGGAGAGAAGGGCTCCCAGGCCACAGCCTTTGGTTCAAGAACCGAACACTGGGGCTCCTGGTGCCAGCACTTCCGGCGCCGGCGGTAAGTCTCTTTTGGTAGTTCATTATGTTCCTTCTGTTGGCGAGTATGCCAGTCGTAGGCCCGTAGGGTTCGACGAGCGTCTTTATAGGTTTAGGATGCCCTCGACCCGGTGGGGGGATCACTTGAAGGAATTTTATTTTTCAAACTTAGGAGATTTCCTAGGTCGGTCCCGGATGGGTTCTGGTCCTCCGGAGCCCGTTCCCTTAGGTCCTTCAGCTTACATTACATCCAGCAGGGACCGGCCTTCGGACAGCTATCTCGGAGATGATGCTGCCAGCATAAAAATTCAGAACTTTGCTAGGGCCGAATTAGAGAGTCAGGGTAGGACTAGCTTATTTGCCATATCTTGTGTTGGTGGTTTCCCACGGATGTTCTAACACTTGCTTTCTTTTGTTGTAGCAGGTATCTCCATGGACGCCATTTTGGATCAGCTCGCTGGGGTTCACACTCCTGAGGCTCCTCCTGCCTTTACTTCTTCCCCGCTGGCCCCTACTCTAAAGATTTCTTCCAGCGCTCCTCCAGACACTATTGATTTAGTGGATGACGAGGAGGTGCTGCCGGGAGAAAGTCAAGAAAAGCAATGGGGCTTTTCTGAGGAAGTTAAAGAAGGTGCAGGAGGGCTCCGGGCTCTTCCTGAGGAAGCTGAAGAAGGTGAAGAAGAGCAAGAAATTGCTCTGATTCGCAAGCGTAAGGGCAAAATGATTGCCCAGGAGGAGCCCAAGCGGCCTCGGAGAGCTGATACTCCGGCCCACGGCGTTGATGGTGGGGTCTCTCCCATGGAAGAGCATACTGCCCCTCCCAACATTGTGCTGACTCCGGTTCCTGGAGACGAGGCGAGACAGGAGCTCCGGATAGCTAAGCATAACTACGCCATGGATGAATACTCCCAGGGGTTTGCTGAGGTGGAAGCCCTTAGGAGGGTTTTGCGGGTTGAGGTGCAAGACACCATCAACAACCCGGAGTACCAGGATCCGTGGGACCTAAATTTGTACCCCCTATCGGACTGGTTCCGTCGCTTCCTTGGGCCCACCTTGGCTCCCTTCGCTGCGGAGATGACTGGCGAGTTTGCGTCTCAGCTTACCCGGTGCGCACGTAAGCGGTTCGCTACTTGTGCCTCTCTGAACTCCATCTTCCAAGTCCAGGATCTCAGCCACTCCCTTACTGTGGTAAGTGTTTTGTAATTTTGTTTCTCCCTTTATTTATTTTTTTTTTGGAGATTCTTTCTTATACTTGTATTGTTGTTTAGCTTGCTGCTGAAGCTGGCCGCCTCTCCAAGAACATAATCAACCATGGCTTCGTTCTGTCTGATTTCGGGGACATGAACGAAGTTAGGAAGGTCCTTCAGGATCTTATTGCGGAGAGGCAGCTTTACCAAGAAGCTGCTGAACGCCGGGAGGCTGCTGCCAAAGCCAATGAGGAGGAGGCTAAGCGGAGGGAAGCCCAGGCGGAGGCGATGATCCGGGATGAGGCCATGCGGAGAGACAGGCTGGAGGCCAAGCACCAAGAGGAGCTGAGGGCGGAAGGTGAGGCCACTGGAAAGGCCAAGCGGGAGCTCCCGGAGGCCATGGAAGCCTTGGACGAGATGGTTGCCAAGGTGAGATCCTTAGAGGAAACTCACCAAGCAAACTTAGAGTCCAGGGCCGCTCTAGCCGCGGAGCTGAAGGAGCTCAGGGACTTCAAGGAACAAGCCTCAAAGAAGGCAAAAAGAGCTGAGCTTCTTTCTCCCGTTTCCTGCGGCCGGTGCCCTAAGCGCTTCAATGATGGAGTCTTCATGGCTTGGTCTACCAATGACCAAAATATCAAGCTTACCTTCTACCCCAAACCTGAGGAGATGATCGCCAAATTTCGGGAGAAGAAGAAGAAGCTTGATGCCATGGTGGAGGCACGCATCGGACCTCGTCTTCCTCCGCGCATTGATTGAGCCGCTCGAGATTAATCCAGTACAACCAGGATTTCACCCACTTCTCTTATTATTATTTTTTTCTTTTTATATATATTTGTTTACATACAGCTACTTTGAGACAATACATTTATGTAGCTGTTTTTTATTTAAAGGGGAGACAATTTCTAAGGCCTGTCCCCGTGCCATTTGTATATATTTTGACCTGCCCTTTGGGCTAGGATATTTATATGCGATCTCTTTTGACGCACATATTTCTCTTTTTTGACCTGTCCTTTGGATCAGGATTTTTATACTTATGCTTTTTATTTTTGTGCATACTTTTTTTTTGACCTGCCCTTTGGGTCAGGATATTTTACTTAGTTTGTTTTCTGTCTGTCCGTGCGGTATACCCTAGTACCCCCCTGAGTGGCATAGAAACTTTGTTTTTAAGGCACTCAGTTTTATTCAACGTGTGGAGGAGGTATACATTTGGACGGTACAAACTCTTTAAACAAAGTCTAAGTTACATTTCTGGCTATTGGTAATATTTTCTGAGGTGATCGGCATTCTAGGCTCTTGGCACAATGGTTCCATCCATTCTTTTTAACTTGTAAGTGCCGGAGCCGATTTCGTCCTCGATTTCATATGGTCCTTCCCAATTTGGCCCAAGTACCCCCACTCCGGGTTCCTGGGTGGCTGGGAAGACTCTTCTTAGGACCATATCCCCAATAGCAAATTTTCTATTTTTAACCTTAGAGTTAAAATACTTGGTCACCTTCTTCTGATAAGCTGCCATCCGTATTTGTGACTCATCCCGGAGTTCTTCGACTTGATCCAAAGCCTCTTGAAGCAAAGCTTGATTCGTGGCTGGATCGTAAGTCGTCCTCCTGTGGGATGGGAATAACGTTTCTACCGGGACCATCGCTTCACAACCGTACGCCATTGAAAAAGGCGAGTGACCGGTCGTGGTTCTGGGGGTCGTCCGGTAGGCCCATAACCCTCTTGGCAACTCTTCAGGCCAGTTGTTTTTGCAGGCCAGCAGCTTTTTCTTCAAGGTGACCTTTAAGATTTTATTGACTGCTTCCGTTTGACCGTTTGTTTGAGGTCTGGCCACCGCGGAGAAGCTTTTCACTACTCCGTGTTGGTTGCAGAAGTCAGTAAATTCCTCGCAATCGAATTGCTTTCCATTGTCAGAGAATATTGTGTGAGGCAAGCCATATCGACACACTATGTTTTTGATAACAAAGTCCAGTGCTTTTTTAGCAGTTATTGTCTTCATGGGCTCAGCCTCCGTCCATTTGGTGAAGTAGTCTACTGCTACTATTGCATACTTTACTCCTCCTTTTCCTGTTGGCAGGGACCCAATAAGATCTATTCCCCATACCGCGAAGGGTCAGGGACTAGTCATCAGGGTGATTTCATTTGGAGGGGCTCTCGGTATGTTCGCGAACCTTTGACATGAATCACACTTTTGGACGTAGTCTATGCAATCTTTTTTCATTGTTGGCCAGAAGTACCCTTGTCTCAATATTTTCTTTGAGAGACTGGGTCCTCCCGTATGATCTCCACAGAACCCTTCGTGGACCTCTAGGATGATTTGTCTAGCTTCAGGGTCCGATACACACCTTAAATAAGGCATGCTGAGTCCTCTTCGGTGGAGAATTTGATCCATCATTACATAACAATGAGCCTGATACTGAATCTTCCGAGACAGTGCCCTTTCTTGGGGCAACTCACCTTTTGTTATGTATTTTATGATAGGGACCATCCAGCTGGGTTCTTGCCCAACCGTTATCGTGGTCTCTTTTATTTTGATGCTTGGCTCTGCCAAGCGTTCCACTGGTACTACCCCCAGCTCTTCAATTTCGCTATCTGAGGCTAACTTAGCCAGACAGTCCGTGTGAGCGTTCTTTTCCCGGGGGATTCTTTCTATTTTGTAGTCCGTGAACTCGTGGAGTAGTTCCCGGACTATTGTTACGTACGCGGCCATTCGCTCGCCGCGTGTTTGGTATTCTCCGAATACCTGGTTTACGACCAGTTGGGAATCACTATAGACTTCCACTCTTTTGGCTCCTACAACTCTTGCTAATTTCAGTCCTGCTATTAGGGCTTCATATTCGGCCTCATTGTTTGAAGCTGTGAAGTCAAACCGTAGGGTCGCCTGGAGTCGCAGTCCGGTTGGTGATATCATAGCCACTCCGGCTCCGGAACCGTTTTCATTGGAGGCTCCGTCTACAAATATTCTCCATGTGGGTATTGGAGGTACCGACACATTCGCGATTGCCTCGACTTCGTTGCATTCAGTGATGAAGTCCGCCAAGGCTTGGCCTTTTATAGAAATTTGGGGCATGTAGTGCAAGTCGAATTGACTTAGCTCCATTGCCCACTTGAGGAGCCTTCCGGATGCTTCAGGTTTTTGGAGGACTTGCCGGAGCGGGTGATTGGTCAGTATCTTGATCGGATGTGCTTGGAAGTATGGCCTCAGTTTCCTTGACGCCATCAGGAGGCAAAAAACCAGCTTTTCAATGACTGGGTATCTGGTTTCGACTCCTATCATGCGCTTACTGACATAATACACGGGATGTTGAGTTTTCTCTTCTTTCTGGACTAGGGCAGCGCTGACCGCGTGTTCGGAGACAGCCAAATAAAGAAATAGGTCTTCTCCGAGAACAGGTTTTGATAAGATAGGAGGCTTGGCCATGTGCTCTTTTAGCTTTTTGAATGCCTCCTCGCACTCGTCCGACCATTCGAACTTTTGACACTTCTTTAACACGTTGAAGAAGGGTATGCACTTGTCCGTGGACCGTGAGATGAAGCGGCTTAAAGCAGCTACCTTTCCAGTCAGGCTCTGCACATCTTTATGCTTTTTGGGGGATGGCATGCTCAGGAGAGCCTGGATTTTTTCCGGATTTGCCTCAATCCCTCTTTGACTGACGATGAAGCCCAGGAACTTTTCTGATTTGACCCCAAAGGTGCATTTCTTTGGGTTGAGCTTCATGTCGTATCTCTGGACCACTTCGAAGCATTCTTCTAAATCGCTTGCATGGTTGTTGCATGCCTTGGATTTGACGAGCATGTCGTCTACATAAACCTCCATATTTCGCCCCACGAGGCCTTTAAACATCCGGTTAACCATTATCTGATAGGTTGCTCCGGCGTTTTTCAGTCCGAAGGGCATGACTAAGTAACAGTATACCCCCTTATCAGTCCTGAAGCTAGTGCACTCCTGGTCTGCCGTATGCATTTTTATTTGATTCTACCCAGCATAGGCGTCCATGAAGGATAGCAGTTTGAATCCAGAAGTGGCATCTACCATCTGGTCGATCCTGGGTAGCGGGAAGCAGTCCTTCGGACAAGCTTTGTTTAGATCGGTGAAATCTATACAAACTCGCCAAGTTCCGTTCGGCTTGGGCACCAGGACCGGATTGGCCAGCCACTCCGGATAGTATACGTCGCGGATCATGCCGTTAGTCAAAAGTTTGTCCACCTCTTTCTCCAGAGCTTCGGTTTTCACCGAGTCGAGCGGGCGTCGCTTTTGCTGGACGGGGGGCATGTCCGGATTGACGTTGAGTACGTGGGTGATGACATGAGGGCTTATGCCAGTCATGTCTTCTTGGCGCCATGCAAAGATGTCGATGGCGCCCTTCAGTGTTTTTATTATTTTTTCTTTTTCCTCCGGATCTAGGTTCTTCCCTAGCCGGAGTACTTTGGTGGAGTCGAGGTTGCACACTGATACTTCCTCGACATCCTCTATTGGTTCCACAATTCTTTCGGACCCCACACGGGGGTCTAACTCATCCTCTTCAGCCACTTCCGGCTCAACTGACTCCCGGACCATTAGCTCGGGCAGGTGGGTTGCGACATTGTAACATTGTCTTGCTTCCCCCTGGTTTCCCCTCACAATTCTGATTCCATCCTCCTGGGTAGGGAACTTCAGGCACAGGTGCCGAATCGATGTGACTGCGCCAAAGTCTACCAAGGCCGGTCGGCCGAGGATCGCGTTTTAGGCTGTCGGACAGTCCACCACTACGAAAGTGCAGTATTTAAATGTGCTCTTGAGGGTGTCCGGGCACAAGGTGACTGGGAGCCTTACTTTTCCCATTGGGATAAGTGTCGTCCCGTTAAACCCTGTGAGCTGGGACCCACTGGGTGAGAGGTCCCGGTCCGTCAAGCCTATCGCGGTGAAGGCTTCCTTGAAGAGTAGGTTCACGGAACTTCCATTGTCAATTAAGACTCTGGCCACCACTTTATTCGCGATGGGGGTCTCTATGACCAGTGGGTCATGATGAGGGAAGCGCACTGTCTTGGCGTCTTCTTCCGTGAACGTGATGGGTTGGTCCATCAACCGGGGCCTTTGAGCTGGGAGTTGAGTAACTTCCCAAACCTCACTGTGTTTCGCGGCCCCTGCGTATCGCTTAAGCTCCTTGCGAGTAGTTCCTCCGATATGGGGACCTCCGGAGATCATAGCTACCCTCCCATTAGGCCGGGACGGCAGACCGGGGATATGCTGGGCGTCGCCCGTGGGAGCTGCTGGAGCCAGTGCCCCTGCTGTACCCCCCGGTGTTCCCTGAGGCATACCCGCAGTCGCCTGGCCCGGATTGAGGTGGGGCAACCTATTTTTGATCCTTTCGTAGAGGTGGCCTAATCGGATTAGATTTTCAATCTCGTCCTTGAGATTCTTACATTCATTGGTGCTATGACCGATGTCGTTGTGGTACTCGCATCTCTTACTCGGATCTCTCCGGGAGCTATCCTTGTACAACGGTTGTGGTCTCCGGTAGTGTGTGTTTTGCCTAGTAGCAAAGTACACACGCTCTTGGGAGTCCGACAACTCCGTGTATTGAGTATACTGGGGGGTGTACCCCCTTTTCTGGCGCTTCTCTCCTGTCCGGGTGCTGCCCTTGGAGGACCTTTTACTCCTCGAACCCTGGGAAGGGCCTGCCAGACTAGCAGCCGTAGCAGAGTGTGAAGGAGCTGGTCCATTCACTCCCGACGGGTTGCCAAAATGGGATGATGCTGGTGCCAAGGCTTGGCCCTGGCTATATCCGGGGGTAGCAGAGAATTGTATGCCACTTGCTTGTGGAGTGGCGGTCGGGGCGATGCAGGGGCGATACTCCGGGCATGTACCCTGCTATCCCGGTGGGATAGTATCCTCCGTAAGCCACGATTTGGGCTTCTTCGAGGTTGATATATTTTTGGACTCTCTTCTGGAAGTCCTGAAGGCTAGCAGCTCCTTCTTGCTGCAGTTCATTCCAGAAAGGAGTCCCAGTGCGAATGTCTGCTTGGAGAAGTGCAAGCTGTTGTCCGTCGTCAACTTTCTTGGTTTTCGAGGCTTCCTCTCGGAACCTCTTTATATAATTCTTCAAGGTCTCGGTGGGCAGTTGCTTGATATTAGTCAAGGCACTGACCTCCAGATTGACCTTTCTTGCGGCGACAAACTGTCTCCGGAAGTTGGTCTGTAGTTTGTTCCAACAGCCCACGGATCCTGGTTCCAGTTTTTTGAACCATTCCTCTGCGGACCCACTTAGGGTAAGTGGGAAGCACAGACATTTGGCGTCATTGCTGACCCTCATGACCGTCATGACATGGTTGAACTGTGACAAGTGGTCGCTAGGATCGGAGTTCCCGGTATAAGCTGCCATTTCGGGCATCTTGAAGTTCTTAGGGAGCTCCGCCTCTAAGATGTGCTTAGCACATGGCTCCCGATCCTCGCTGTGTGAGTCATAGTCATCTCCTTTCTGTCTCCGGGAGACTCGGGCGATGTCTTTTCGAAGTATGGCGAGTTCCGCCATAATTCCTTCGTTTAACGTACCCGTGGAGACCGCGGGTCCGTATCTTTTTTGGTCAAGGTGATCTCGGAGATCACCTTGGTTCCCATTAATTTGATTTCTCATATCAACGGGAGGACACCTCTGTCCTCTTCTCCCTCTACCCCCGGGTTCTTGGTGCACGGAAACGCTTTTTCGGTCCCCTCAATCCTGAGGGCCAAAGCTCCCTTTTTGGGGCTTGCCCCTCTGCGGACCTTTCCCTTTAGGGAAATCTGAGCGGACCTTTCGCGGATCCTGCACCTTTTTCTTTCGCCCTGGGGTAGAAGTAGGGTTTTTTGTTTGGTTCCCTTCAGCAGGGTATCTTATAGGGCTAGGCTCCCTAGATTTCTATTGTTGGGAACTAGGCGAAGACGTCGCTGGCTCCTTGTCAAATCCAGCGGTCATTGCCTTGGGGTGCACGTGAATGCCAGCTGCCTCCATGGCTTTTTGCATGGCCAGCATCACTTCTTGCATTTTCTAGTTTTGCGCTTTCTGAGCTTCGATCTCAGCTTCGTGATCGATAGCTTTTTGTCTGAGAAGCACCAGTTCTGAGTAACTACCTTCGTCGTAGGCATACTCATCGAGGTTTCCCTCGTAGTCATCATTGGGGATTATTTCCTCCTCCTCGGACCCCTCTGCTGCTCTTGAGGCTACATCTTCCTCATTCGGGTCTTGAGCGTCTTCAAGAGGGCGAGGCTGACGAGTACTTCTAGTCTCCACCATGTTTGTGAAGTCAAGTGTTTGTTTACAGTGGCTTTCTTCAGCTCTCAATGAAAGCACCAAAATGTTGACCGAGATTTTCGGCAACTAATAAAATATTATAAAGTTATTGAGCTGTAAGAAAGTCAGAGGAGGATTTTTTACGTGGTTGGGGCGTTAATGAGCCTTAGTCCACGAGTCTCTGTTATTTATGAATGTCTTTAATACAGAGAATATATTTGGGAGAGTTTCACCCTTATAAATACAGAGAATGTTCTTGGTGAGTATTTATTCTACTTGCTCATCTGCAGCCCAAGATTCTCGATCCCATTTAATGAGCTTTGAGGGGGTATTTATAGTGTTTTTGGTGGGGTAATCCCTAGAATTGTCCTTACAAGTGTATTTGTAAGTATCCATAAACTTGGGTATTCCCAATGAATATACCATGGGTAATGCATGGTAAAATCCCTAGGTGCTGTAAGGTTTTTATGTGGAATGTCCTTATTGCCTTTTGATTGACGTGACTCTTCACAGTGTAGCCGTCGCTAGACTTAAATGATCATTACTGTACCGCTGCTGGTTGGGGGTTGTGCCGTCAGACTTTATTGCGTGTAGTAGTCTCAACACGCTTCCTCCCATGCGACATTTAATGCGACTTGATTGCTCAGGAGAAGCCTGACACCTCCTGGAGATGCCTTAGCGTTATATGAGCTTCCGGGAGCATACTGAGTTCCATGTGCCTTCTCCGGGACCTATGTCCTGGACGCTACCTTATGGCATAAAGACTTAGCAAATATTGTGAATTGCTTGTTCCACGTGTCCTTATCTGGTTAGTCCACGTATATTGGGCAAAATCAGGGGCAACACATATCCATTTTAGTTTTTATGCTTTCAAAAATGAAAATAAATTTTGTAAATTTTATTTTAATTTTTTTTTTAACAAAAATATAATAAGGACTCAGAAAGAGAGGTGAGAAAAAATGAGATAGGGGCTGAAACTGTGCTAGGGCCACGGTCCAGGATCTTGGATTCTGGGTTCGGGGTGGTGCCTTGGTCGGTATGCGGAGACTGGCAAGGTCGGTGTGTTGACTTCGGCCAAGGCCTTGTGTTAGGTGTCTGACATTGGGTATGGGCCGTGGACTGGGGTTCAAGTCTAGGTGCGGGTCGAGAGCCAGGGTCCACAGTCCAAGGTCCAAGCTGGAGCCAATGTCTAGGTCCGAGTCTGATCTGGGGTCCTGAGCCTGGCACTGGGTCCAAGTCGGAGCTAAGGTCTAGGTTTAACTTCAGGCAAGGGGACGATTCGAAGTCCAAGCTTGAGCCGAGATCTAGATCGAAGTCTGAGTTCTGGCACTAAGTTTGGTTCTAGTCTGGGATTTGATATGGGGTCGGAGTTTTGTCCGGGCTAGGGTCTTGGCCAGGAGCTGGAAGGCAAAGGTTGAAGTCTAAGTTCAGGTTGGGGTCTAATTGCGGGGTCAAAATCCAAAAGGATAAATACCATTTTGGACCATGTGTTGTGTACAAGTTACTAATTGGACTCTCTGTTTTGTTAAATGAAAAAATGGACCTTATAATTTCCAAAATGGTAGAAAAAAAAAGGATCCTGAGCTCAATTTTAAACAATTTTATTTTTTAATATAACCAACTTTAAGACAATTTTTAACACGAACATATACAGAAAATGTAACTAGTTTTATCATAATATCTCTAGATCAAATTATTATTAAGCTTTATTTTGATAAAAAATCAGTTCAGAGTCTTATTTGTACAATTTTAGAAAATACATAGTCTATTTTATTATTTAACAAAATAGATAGTCCAATTAGTAATGTTTGCAAAACACAAGGTAGAAAATAATATCTACCCAATCCAAATATTGATGATAAAGCATAAAAATAGACTTTTAGTTTTAAATTGATTTTAAAAGTATTTTTTTTTTCTAATATTTTTACTTTTTTTAATTAATAAAATAAAAACTAAGTAATGGTTACATTACATAACATAAATTTCTAACATCATGCATCCTCTGATGGAAAATATGTATAATTAAACCTCACAAGAATTGGACTATTTTTAGAGTAATATTAAAGGCAGGGGTATTTATTGGATCACATCTAATATATTTAGGTTTATTCAGATTCAATTTAATCATATATTGGATGTTAGATTTTACCATTCGATCCAATCCAATCAATTTCCGTCATCCAATCGATCCAACATCTATTGGATGTTAGATTGGATCGGTTCTATCCATTGGATGTATTTCATATATATTTATTGGTTTAATTTGGATTTATCCAATATTTTAGACTAAGTATTTTTTGGATCGAATCGGATCCATCCAATATTTTAAGTCCAGTATGTATTGGATTGGACTGGATCCATCCAATCCAAGAAAAAAAGAGTAAAATTTTAATGTTAATTTTCATATATACATATAATTTTAATGAAACTAATTTCATATGCTGGGCGTCTCACTTTAATCAAGTCAGTCACTTCTTCAATGCCAATTTATGCAATGTCCACTGCAAAGATTCTGTTGGCTAGCTGCCGTGAACTTAACGCCCTTATGAGAAAATATTGGTGGTTAGGAAATGTTGAGAAGAACAGATTTCTGGCTCTAAAGGCTTGGGATCGGATTTGTCAACCAAAAGCTTCTGGTGGATTAGGTGTAAGAAGATGTGAAGACATGAATAAAGCTTTATTCACAAAGTTGGCATGGAGTTTGGCAACAAAAGAACAGAAACCATGGGTCTCATGTCTGCTTAATAAATACTTCAGGTATGATTGTTTCCTTAATGTGAGCAGTAAGAGTAGTGACTCTTATCAATGGAAGTGTATTTTGGATACAAGATCAACAATTCTCCGAGGTTCGATATCAGTTGCTGCCTTGGGAAATTCAATTGACTTTTGGCATCAACCATGGATTCCTTGGTTAGAGTACCAAGAATTTGTGGAACTAATGAATATTGGTTTAAGGAATAGAGGGTATACAATCAAAACTCTGGCAGACATATCGATAGGCAACAATTGGAATGAAGAGATGGTTTTGCAAATTTTTGGGAGTGAAATGGGAAACCAAATCTTAGCCATTCCCAGGATTCCCTCTCCTTACCAAGGTCGGATGTATTGGAAGAGTTCTCCAAAAGATACGTTTTCTGTCAAGGCTGCATATTGTGTTGAGCAATGTTGGAGATTTGCACCAGTAAAAAACATTTGGAAATGGATATGGGAGGTGGGAATTCACCCTAGAATCTCGATCTTGTTGTGGAGGATTCTGAACGACGCCATTCCCACCAAGAACAGACTGCATTTTTTAAATGAAAAAACCTGTAATTTGTGTGAAGTCGAAGAGGAAAGCCCCCTGCATTTGTTTTTTAATTGTAGCTTTGCAAGAGCAATATGGTTTGGGGGAAGTATGCCAATCAGAGCTGATAATTATACAGGAGACAACTTGATTAGTATAGTGGAAGAGTTGGTGTCTACGTTTTCATCCTCAGCTTCGGGTGTTAGTAGATGTCATCTTCTTAACTACATAGGTTGTTTCCTTGCTGCTATTTGGAACTAGAGAAATGCTTTCTGCATCAACAACGTCCATGTAAATCCCTCCTTGGCTTTGGCAAAAGCTGAAAAAGATTTCCTTGAACTCCAGATTGTACCTTTTAGGAAGGATCATGAAGGGTATAATCATACTAACGACAGCATGAGGAATGGTGTGATTCTGGTTCCTGCAATCAAGCAAGTATGCCATGTTCTTTTCACGGATGCATCTTGGGTGAGGGGAGAAGCAGGTATAGCTGCTATCAGTGTCAATACATCATCTGGCTGCTGGTTTGTCAATTCACAAAAGCTTCAGGTGGTTTCAGCTTTGGAGGGTGAATTAAGAGCCATACTTCTTGCACTGAACTGGGCAGTTGAGTAAGGTTGGAAAGAGGTTCTCATTTTATCTGATTCGAAAGTGGCTGTTCAAGCTTTAATATCTGCAGAAGTGAGTCCTGATTGGAGGATGTCTAATGTTTTTTTTTTCTCTATTGTCAATGTTTCTAAAAAGTTTGTAGTATGTAATTTTCATTTTATTAACCGTGCTCTAAACGCCTTTGCGGATGGTGTAGCCAAAAATGCTAGAGTTGCTAGTGATTCGGCTGTTTTGTATCAAGGGGAGGGTATTCGCCTTGTGATTCCCGTCCACTTCCTTAATTAATGAACAAGTAGTTCTTTCAAAAAAAAAAAACATATAAATTTGACTGTATAATAATATAAAATCTAATTACTCATCCAGGTTAAATAAAAATACCAATTAGTTCGATTGGATGTTAGATGTATTGGATTTTTAGGCATCACATCCACCATCCGATCCGATCTAGTTGGATATTTAAAAATAACATCAAATCCGATCCGATCACAATTAGATATCTAATGTTGCGGTCGGTTGTAATTGAATTGGTCAGTTCTCATTGAATTGGATTGATTAAATGCACTATTTTTGCCGAAAACTATATATATAAATGTGTACGTATATTTATTATTGAAAATTATTCACTACTAAATATCGCCACAATGACTCGCAAGTTGCTTGTTAGCTTGGTACCCCCAGTTTTATTTCTCTACCAAACAACATTAAGAAGAAAAAATATAGCAAAAACTGGATAACGATGCAATTGAATAAAATAGAAAAAGAAAGTCCATAACAAAAATGTTACTGTCAATTTTCTATTACAATTTTTTAGTCAATTTTCGTATTTTATAAAATATACGTTGAAATATTTTTTTTAAAATTTTTTTATGACGGTATTCGTTATACTTATAACATCATTCCTGTAAATTTTTAAAGTTTTTCGAATAGTTTAAAGTGTCAAAAATACATTTGAAGTTTTTTGAATGCGCGTGGTGAACTGAAATATCAAGAACTCTATTTTTGATATAGTAAATTATTCAAAAAATTTCAAAAATTTACTGAAATGATATTGTAATAATAACGAATACAATGTAATTTCGAGTATAGATGTCGATTAAGAAATTGTAATAAAATATTGTAATTATTATCTCAAAAATTGAAAAAGAGAAGAAAATCTTAATCACATCTTGTTAACACCCTAATAATTGCAAGTGCTCTAATAATAACTATACTCTTATTTTTTATTCTTCGACCTCGTTGACATCTCTACCTAATTATTTTGCAAATATCATAAAAAAAAACAATTGACAAAAACAACATTGGTAGCATTATGTAGAAATATTTAACTTTAATTAATACTACCATGGAGGTACGTATGATTATGATATATATACATTCATATCATGGTTGGTAATCTTATACAAAAACTATAATGTCAATACAATTTCTTGAAGAGAAAAAGTGTATGTATGTACGTAATCCTATTAACACATCAAAATAAGATTATAACTAATTTAAGAAATATATATTTGTTTATTGAGGGATTATTTAAGAAATATATGAATAAATGGAATCTAACTTTTATATTATTGAAAGTTTAGTGTGTTTTTTTTTTTTTTTAATGAAGTATTATATTGTATTGTTGTGGTCAAGTACGTACTATTTGAAACAATCAAAGAGGTCCAATGACAGTTCCACCCCTCATTTGACCACGTGGCACGACTTTATTAGCTAAGAAAAGGACGTGTCAAATTTCGTGGGTAATTATCGAGAAAGAGTCATAATTAATTAATTAGGTGTGAACCATAAGACTGTGGTGGGTCCAATGCTTTGTCAATACACATCTATCTGATTCTGCATGCATGCCACGTGGACGGTGACGGTAGGCGCTCACACGTGGGACATGACAGAATACCGCGTAGCTTATTAAATTTATAAGTGAAAAATAAATAAATTTTTAATAAAAATTATAATAATATTACTTTCATTAATTTATCCATGCAGAGAAGAATAAAATACACATTTTAAAAAATAACATAAATAAAATTTAGTATGGTCTCGATTCTCGAAGGCAGCCTTTTCTTTTCTTGTCAAAAGAGAAGAGACCACAAAGTTGAAAGCGTAAAATAAAATAAACACATATTATGAGGACAAAAAAAAAAAAAAAACTTATGGTACAAGTTGAGTTGAGGTAGGATTGGGTATAATTCAATCTAATTTAATTGAACCGATTCAATTTAATTAAATTATAAAAAGTTAGATATTTCAAAAAAAATTAGATATTTAATTAAAATTATATTGGATGTTAAAAGTTAGATTTTAATTAGCTTGAATTAGTTATTGAATGTGAATCTCAAAATCCAATTAAAAACAAATTCAATCCAATTACATTTATATATATATTAAAAAATAATTTATATAATAAAAAATATAATATATATTAATTATATTTTTATTAGATTTTTTATGTTTTGAATTTGTAACACTTGATTGTTTTGTGTATTTATTTTCATAATGTTTTGTTCTATAATATTACTTAGCAATGTTGTTGTTTTAATTATTTTAAACTTTTAGTTACATTTTAATTGTAACGATTGTATATTTATAGAGTATTAAATTAAATTTAAATAAAGGCTGATATTTAGTTTATACATATTTTTCTTCATATTTTTAAGTTGTATTAAAATTTAGGTGTGTAGTTAGATATCCAATTAATAAACCGATTAAATCTAATTAATAATTGAATTGGATCGGATTGGATTTTGAACTTTAATTATAGTGTATCCTGTTTCAAAGCCATACACCTCCTCTTTCTAACATGTTTTCTTTTCAAGTAATGCAACTTCAAAGAAAATTATAATATTATCAGAATTTAAGTGATCTCGAATAAAAGTGCTCTGATTTTCTGAGATAACAAATGGGATCACAACTTTTAAATGATTGGCAAGAACCTTAGAATAGACCTTGTACAACACATTACATAAATCAATTGGTCGTTGATCACTCATTTGCACAAAATTTTCTTCTTCAAAATAAGAACAAGATTTGTATGATTCAGTCTAGGTAGGTAACCAAACAAAAAGAAAGATCTAACCTGCTTAAAAACATCACCGCCCCCAATATTCTAATAATTTTTTTTTTATAAAAGCTAGGTATTATTCCATCCATACATGGAGATTTATCAGGATACATTTGAAAGAGAGTTGTCTTAACTTCCTCTTTCAAAATAGCTAGAAATGATCATAAGAAGAGAGATCACGATTAAAAAGCTTAGCTACAGGAAAAATTTAAATCCAAGTATTAGAAACAAGAGCACGATCAAGGTAAACCTCATCCCACTGAATAATACCTCGACCTTTTTCCTAAGTGAACGGATGACTAGTTAACTCCAAATCAAATAAACCACACATACCAAGAACATGTCAAAATCCATCATTAAGCCAGGACGGGTAAGAATTCCTACCTCTCTTATCATCCTCTGATAACATATTTTTTAAATCACCAGTAACATACCAAGGTAAAACATTCTGTCCCGCCAATATTTATAACTGAACCCAAGAGTGAGACTTTAAATTCCTATTAGGCTCTCTATAAAATCTAGTTAACATTCATGAACTACTATATTGAGAATCAATTTTGACTTCAATATAATTAAAACTATACGCCCAACAAACTAACATCATCCTAATAACGCCCTAAAAAAACTATACCACCACTTCGACTGATAGCATCAATCGAAAGTAACCCATCAAGACCAGAAGAAATACGCACACGTTCCATAACATTTTTTCTACACAAAGTCTCACAATTTACTTTGGCTTGTGGTATGCCTAGTAATTGACTTACTCTAGTGCAAGCAATTTACTTTACTAAGTTGCTGGAGCATTTTTCTAATGGCAATCTATAGAAGCTTCTCGACTTCTAGACATATATTTTATTTATCTAAGGAAAAGTCTCAACTATTCCAGAAAAAATAAAGCCATGAAGGAATTCCTTGAATCAACAGTGAGAGGTCTCAGATATGCTTTAGTATGCATTAGACCAGACACCAACTGTTGAGTGGGAGTAATGAGTAGGTATCAAATTATTCCTGGAAAAGAACATTGGAAGACAATCAAGTGAATCTTAAGATCAAGAAGAGGAACTATATGTTAGTCGATAAGGGTGTATTTAATACTCTTAGACTACACCAAATCAGATTTCTAGACTTGCCTTAGTGCTAGAAAGTCTGTTGATGAGATAGTGATTACTCTGGGGGTGGAGTAGTGATTTTGGAGAAGTGTAAAAACCTATATGAAGTCTCTAAGTCTGCCAGAGAGACTGAATGTCAAAGTTGCAGGAAAGATGCTCATTCAGTCTAAGGAAAGTTCTATATATTTTTGGCATTGTTCCAACATTTATTAACTACTAGTGTTACTTCCTGACTAACGCAAAAGTAGTTGCCAAAAAGTAAAGAATCCAGTATCCCTAGAGGAGTAGACATATAGAGAGGAATTTCACAATATCAAGAATTTTGTGATTAAGGAAATGTAATGGTGGAGGAAATGTTGTATTGAATACAACCTGTCAGATCCTATTACGGAGACTATACTACATACTACACTTGATTTGGATATCAAGGTGTTGAGATTATTTGAAATGCACTTTTTGTTTTATATTAGTGCAAGTGGGAGTTTGTTGGGTTTTGTGCCCTAAATAAAACCCATTTCAATATAATCAGATTTACTAATTAGTAAAGATCAGAAATCATTTTATGTTGCATGGTTCACATGATTTATTTCATGTTTATATTTAATGTATATAAATTCTATTAAGTCCAGAACATATGTATTTGTTCGTGATTATAGTGTTGTCAGTCCAATGGAATATAATCATGATTATATGTTCAAAAGTTTAATTCCCTGATTTATCAGTTCACTGAATTTAGACTGGCATGATAATTAGCGGTAGGTATACTTACACCTTGGATAAGTGTTATGTCCTTTCCAGGACATTGGCAAAGTTTACCAGTATCGGATGTATGGAGTATACATTGGAAGGGACCAATATTGAACTTGGATTAGATATGATAAATTTATCGTAATATCTATTCAATTCAATATCACCTAGTTGATCCTAGATCAGATGATCTTAATCCTGACATGGTTAGGTTCGATCTCAAGAGTATTATTCATGTTCTTTGATTTGTTAGTTAAGCCTACTTTTTGGTCAGGGTGATACGTACATTTTGGGAACACGGTAGTACAATTGAGTGGGAGCGCTAAACATATATATAGAATCTATAGCTTCTATAGGTATTTAGAAGTGAAACGATGATTTCCTTCGAGCTTGCTAAATAGAGATAAATGGTTGAGATCTCATTTTAGTGTTTATATTATTTCACTACAATATCTTTTATAGGTGGCAAGTATTTTAAGGATAAAATACATTGAAAGGGTGTAACGGTAATTTTATCCCTATGCAATGTAGATCATCTATTGATGATCATTGATTATTGGGATTATAACAATGGATAATTAATAGCGTATCTATATCGTGGAACATATAGAGTATTCTATGTAATCGAGAGTGCGATTCCAAGTTCTATGGTGGATGCAATGAGGAATTAATAAGTTAGTGGATTTACTTGGTAAATTCTAGGTCTGCTTATTGGAAGCTCATTTATATAGGCCCACGGTCCCCATACTAGTTGAGACAAACTGCTTATAAGACTCAGTTAATTGATTTTAGTTAATCAATTATAATTCTAAAATTAGACTATGTTTAATTTATGAATTTTTCACTAAGCAAGGGCTTAAAATGTGAAGAAAAGAGATCCTAGGTCTTATTTATTAATTATGAGACTTTATTAAGTCTAATTAATAAATATATTAAATGGTAATTTTATTTGATAGTTATTTTAATTATTAAATAAATAGTTTTGACATTTAAATGGTTAGAATTGAAAAAATAACATTTTTGAGAAAATAAGGAAAGATTGTGATAAAATGGAAAAATTCCAAGTGGGGCCCAAACATCCTATGACCGGCCACTAGGGATAGGATTTTCCATTTAGTTTCTTCATTATTTTAATGCCTAATAAATCGTAACCTAAACCTAGGTGGTTGCCTATAAATAGATAGTGATGGCTCACACCAAAAGACGATGGAAAATTCACCTTTAGTCAAATTTTTCCTGAGCCTTCTTTTTATTAATTTCGAACCACATTCTCTTCTTCTTCTCTTCATATTTTGATACCTTGAGTGATAGAGTAAGTGCCCACACACATCAAGTTGGTCCTCAATCATAGTATGTAAGACTGTGAAGAATCCAATCAACAAGAAGGAAAATTGGGCTCAGATCTTGGTGACACTCTGCTACAGAAAGGATACAAGGGTTAGAGATTTGAGCGGAAGGAGTCATTTAATTCTGCTGCACCCACTGTAAGGTTTCTCAAACTTTATATGTGTTTATTTTCATGGTTTTAGAAATTCATATTAGGATGTTAAAAAAACATACTTGTTAGTAAATCTAGATCCTGGTAAAATATTTCCAACACAATCATCGTGAAAAAGAAGCTCAACTCACGGTGCAGTAAGCCTTTACTTGTTTAGTAATTTTTGTGATTATAAAAGCATAATAGGAAGCATGTTAGTAAGATGTTAGTAGAATAACATATTTCCTAAAATTCCATGTATGCAGTAGTAAGATTACAACTAGACCGTTTCCTAACCAGGTTGACTTGTGAAGTTGTAGGTCTGTCCTATAGAATGGACACCTAGCACAATATAAGAAGTAAGAAGAAACCCTAAAAGAGCATTTCTTCAAGTTCAACTTCATATTCTATCTCCTTAAGATTGAGAAACATTCTACGAGGTCACTCACGTGATCAACACTCTTAATTGACTTGACTAACATATTGTCCACGTATACTGCCATGTTTTGACCTATCTGACACTCAAACATGCTATTTATAAGGCATTGATACGTAAGTGTTTACTTATTTAGTAATTTTTGTGATTATAAAAGCATGATAGAAAACATGTTATTAATATGTTAGTAGAATACTGTATTGCCTAAACTTCTACATATGCAGTAGTAAGATTACAACTGGAACGTTGCCTGACCAGGCTAACTTATGAATTTGTAGGTCTGTCCTATAGAATGGACACCTGGCACAATATAAGAAGTCAGAAGAAACCCCAAAAGAGCCTTTCTTCAAGTTTAGCTTCATATTGTACCTCCTTAAGATTGAGAAATAACCTACGAGGTTACTCACGTGATCAGTGCTCTTGATGGACTTGACTAACATATCATCCATGTATACCTCTATGTTTTAACCTATCTGATGCTCAAACATGCTATTTATGAGGCATTGATATGTGGCTCTTGCATTCTTTAAACCAAAGGGCATAACCTTGTAACCATATAATCCCATTTTTGTAATGAGGCTTTTATGCTCCTTATCAGTGACATTCATTTTTATCTGGTTATATCCAGAATAAGCGTTCTAAAAGACATGAGTTCATGCCCTGCAGTGGCATCAATGAGCTGATTCATTCTTGGTAATGGGAATTAATCATTTGGATATGCTTTGTTTAGGTAGGAGAAATCAATGCAAGTTCTCTAGGTCCCTTTTGGCTTTGGCACTTACAGTGGGTAAATGCTTCTCGTATGAAGTCATTGGTTAAAAACTTGTCAACCTCTTCTTTCAGTGCATTCTCCCTCTCTAGATTGAGAAGTTGTCTCTTCTACTACTTTGGATGATGGTGAGGGTCAATAATAAGGTGATGGCTTATGACATCCGAGTCAATCCCAACCATGTCTGAATTGCTCCAAGAAAATTGATCCTAGTTTGCCATTAAAAAATGTATTAATTGCTACTTCAACTCTTCCCTTAAACCTTTACAATTCTTACAACTTTATATGGACATTGGGGTCGAGTAATACCTCTTCCAACTCCTCTATCAGCCCGAGCTGGGATTTCTCTTCACCCATCCTTAGGTCTAGATACTCCTCTCCATTCTCAATTTCTTCAGTTATCACAACCATCATTTGATAAGACTTGGCTCTTTCCCTTAACTCAATGTTGTAGCATTCTCGTGCTAACAACTGGTCATCTTTTACAGTTCCTACTTCGTTTTGAGTTGGGAATTTTAATGAAAAATGTTTTATCGAGGTAATTTCCCCTAATTTAATTAGTGCTGGGTGACCCATAATCAAGTTATATATCGAGGGAAGGTCAACCACCAAGAATTCTTGCATTAGAGTCACTAATAGAGGCGAGTCTCCCATTGTGAGGGGGAGCTCAACTGTACCCAAACTTGCGATGATATCACCCGTGAACCTACATAGATTAACCATGCATGGTTTTAGAGTTACTCCATCTAACCCCATTTTCTTTGAGGTCCTTTTATATAGAATGATCAGTTTACTCCCATTATCAACCAAAACTCGCTTTATTCTCTTATTTGCGAGCTAAATGGCTATCACAAGTAAATCTGCATGAGAAAACCTGACGTGCATCACATCGTCATCAGTAAAAGTTATTGGGGGGTTCTTTAGTCTTAGCTTGTTTTGTCATTTCAGGTGCAAAATCTAAAGATTGGTTTTTCACTTGGTTTATGTATCTCTTTTGTGCAGTGTTACTCGTTCTCGCGAGTTGAGGTCCCCCAGAAATCACCAAGATGTCCTTGCCCTGTACAGGTGGTTGCTGGACATTTTGGTTTTGATTTTAGTTATGTGATTGTTTCTGCTCATTCCCCTTATTCTTCATGTATTGTAAAAAAAAAACCTCAAGAACTAAGACTTTCGATCTTGTCTTTAAGCTATCAACACTCCTTAGTGGTGTGACCAATATCCTTGTGAAAGTGACAATATTTGTTCTGATCCTGTGTATTCCTCGCATTCCTCATAGGTTCAGGTTTACGAAATGTGACCCTATTCTTATTCGTGAGGAATATATTTCCTTGTATTTCGTTTAGCTTGGTGTGTACGGTATAAACGGGGACATACTTCTCATACTTTTTCTATTTCTTTTTGTCTTTGGATGAGTCCTTCAACTCATCTTTCCTTTTCCCATGTGGTTTGTGACTTTTTCTTGTGTTTGCAACGTTCGTGTCTGCATTGCTTAAGCTGGGTTTATTCCCCGAGTCATCTTTTAATACTTTTAATTTAGATCGAGCTTCCTCCTTTCTAACATAGATGAGAGCCCTATCATTAAATTCATTTATTGATGTGACTGGGTGCCCTTGCTAATCATCCCACAACTCGCCTCCTACATTAGACAAGTCAATAGTTGTCCCAGCCTGGAGTGTTGTTAATTGAATACAATCATTCAAGTTTTTGACCTTCATCATTGTCGTGCTAAAGTGACTCAAGAATGCTTTCAAGGATTCTCCAAATTATTGTTTGATGTTAGTCAAGGATGATGCTTCTTGTCTTCTAGTCCCATGCAGCCTGAAATCGCTTTTTGAATTCTTTAGATATTTGTTCCCACGAGGTGATGGCATGATTTGTTAACTTATCAAACTAACTACTCGCTGCCCTTATTTGCAACGTAGGGAACAATATGCAACACATGTTATTAGAAACATTACATGCTCGTGTTGGAATATATTTTACCAGGATCTAGATTTACTACCATGTATGTTATTTAACATCCTAAATATGAATTTTTAAAACAATGTAAATAAACACATATAAAGTTTAGGAAACCTTACATGTGGTGCAACAGAATATTAATGGCTCCTTCCACTCAGATCTCTAACCCTTGTATCCTGTCTGTAGTAGAGTATCACCAAGATCTGAGCCCGAATGTCCTTCTCTTGATTCTGGATTCTTCACAGACTTACACACTATGATTGAGATACCACTTGATGTGTGTGGGCACTCACTCTATCACTCAAGGTATGAAAATTATGAAGAAGAAGGAAGAGAGAGGTGGTTCGAATATAGAAGGAATAGATGGCTTAATTTTTCCTGAAGGCAAGAAATTTCTTTCTTTAAGTGTGAGCCATCACTATCTATTTATACTAGGCAACTACCTAGATTTAGGTTAAGATTTATTAGGCATTAAAATAATAGAAATATTAAGTGGAAAATACCACTTAAGTGGCCGGCCATAGTGATGGGCCCCACTTGGGAATTTTTCCACTTTTGACAAAATTTCCTTATTTTCTCAAAAATGCCATTTTTCCAATTCTAACCATTTAAATGCCAAAACTAATTATTTAATAATTAGAATTAAATATCAAATAAAATTACCATTTACTATATTTATTAATTAGACATAATAAAGTCTCTTAATTAATAAATAAGACCTAAAATCTCTTTTCTTCACAATTAAGCATTGCTTAGTGAAAATTCATAAACTAGACATAGTCTAATTTTAGAATTATAATTGATTAATTAAAATCAATTATCTGATTCTTACAAGCAGTATGGTCTCAACTAGTATGGGGACCATGGGCCTATATAACCGAGCTTCCAATAAGCAGAACTAGAATTTACCAAGTAAATTCCCTAACTAATTAATTCCTTATTGCATCCACTCATAGAACTTGGAATTGCACTCTCAGTCATATACAATGCTCTATATGTTTCACGATATAGATACGCTATAAACATTTAACCATCGTGCTAATCTCAATAATCAAAGATCCTTTACAGATGATTTACACCAGTAGGGATAAATTTACCGTTTCACTCCTCAATGTATTTTATCCTTAAAACACTTAGCTTCCTGTAAATGATATTTCAGTGAACATAAATATAATCACTGAAATAAGAGCTCTTCCATTTACCTCTATTAAGCCAAGCTCGAAGGAAATCACCGTTTCGCTCCTATGTCCTGATAGAAGCTATAGATTCCATATCTATATTTAGTGCTCCCACTCAATCACACTATCATGTTCCCAAAATGTACAGATCACCCTAACCAGAAAGTAGGCTTAACTAACAAATCAAAGAACATGAATAACATTCCTGAGATTGAACCTAAGCATGTCAGGATTAAGATCTTTTGATCTAAGATAAACCAGTGATATTGACTTAGAAAGATATAACGGTAAGATTATAATATCTTAACCAAGATCAATATCGGTCCCAGTCCAATGTATACTCCATACATCCGAAACTAGCATACTTTGCCAATGTTCTAGAAAGAACATAACACTTATGCAAAGTGTAAGTACATTTCATCGCTGATTATCACATCAGTGTAAATCCAATGCACTGATGAATCAAGGACTTTGTCTTTTGAAGCATATAATCACAATCACATTCTACTGTGTTGACATTACTGTAATTGTGAATGACTATATGTTCGAGACTTACATATTTTGTATATATTAAACCATAAACATGAAAACAACATGTAAACATAAATGACTTCTAATATTTCATTGATAACAACATGTGTGCATCTTTTGTATTATTATTATTATTATTATTATTATTATATTATTCTTTTTTTTTTTTTTGAAAAAAAGACTATTATATTAATCTTTAGAAAATTACATAACAGTCAAAAGTGGAGGTGGAAATTCCTCCAACCAAGAACAATCAGTATCCACCGTAAGAGCAAATTTAGCCAAAACATGGGCATAAGTATTAGCAGATCTCCTAACATGAGTGACCTGTGCTCGTGGGAAAAAGGATACCAAATAGTTAACATCTTTTAACATAGTATGAAAAGCAGAATTACAATCATAAGAAGCTTTTAAACCCTGAACTACTAACAAAGAATCTGTTTCAATGAAATCAGCAGTTAAACCAAGACTAATGAGCCATTGCAGAGTTAAAGCTAGAGCAGTTGCTTCCATTTCCTTTGGTTTGAAACATCCCAGAATTGATTTCGAGAGAGCAGCCTTGATGTATCCATTAGAGTCCCTCAAAACAGCACCTATACCAATTAATTTGTTCGATCTATTACAGGCAGCATCAGTATTGAGCTTCAATTTTCCTACTGGAGGTGCAATCCAAGGGTCAGCTAAGGATGCAACTGGTGTGATATTTGCTGGATGTGTGTTGGTTACAGCAGTAGAGCCAGAGGTCAGTGATGAGGCATGAACAGTTTGATATTTGAGGAGATATTCAGTTGCAAAAACCAAAATAGCAGCAGCCAGTTTAGGCAATTTACCATGATATTCTGCATTTCTCTCATACTAGATACTCCAACAGATAGTCAAAAATTGTTCAAATTCTTGTGTGGAAGTGTTGGCCGAGACATAGAGCAAGAATTCTTCTGGTGAAGAAGTAGCAGCCAATTTGAAGTTCAAATTAAGGAGAGAAAGATGCCAAACCTCCTTAGCTCTTGTACAGAGGAATAATGCATGATTAATGGTTTCTTGCTGCATTTTACACAAAGGACACAATGGAGTATCTGCAATATGCTTACGGTGCAGTTCAGCAGCTACTGGTAAGACATTGTGAAACACTTTCCAAACAAAAATACGAAGTTTTGAAGGCAACTTTAACTTCCAAAATTTGGTCCACCAATGTTCACATGTGAGAGTACTGCCTGTATCTTGAAGCTCAACAAGTGAAGAGGCAAAATAATATCCCGACCTAACCATGTAGTTACCCGAATTAGTTCCATTCCAAATGAGGACATCATCTGAGGGAAAAATGCTAAGAGGAATAGAGAGTATTCTATCCATATCAGCTTGGCCAAAGTTAGCTGAAATAACCGTTAAATCCCAATTTCTATGTTGATCTATTAGATCGGCAACTTGGAGAGAACTATCATTGCCTATAAAATTGAAAGGAGTAAAATCGGTGTGACCAGGAAGCCATGGATCTGATTTGCAATTGATTTGATTTCCAAGTCCCACTCTCCAACGAAGGCCTTTAGCTAGAAGCTCTTTTTCCCAAACAATGCTTTGCCATGTTAAAGAAGGATAGGCACCCAAACCAGCAGTAAGAAAATTACCATTTAAAAAATATCTGTGACGCAGAACACGACTGAGGAGAGAGTTAGGTGATTCTAATAGGCGCCAGGCTTGTTTAGCTAGAAGAGCTTGATAAAAATGGATGAAGTTCCTAAAGCCTAAACCTCCATGAATCTTAGCCTTACAAAGGGAATTCCAATTTTTCCAATGAATTGCATTGCCTGATGATGTGGATCCCCACCAAAAGTTAGCCATCATGCTCTCAATTTGGTTACACAAAGTGACAGGTAATCGAAAGCAGCTCATAGCATATGTTGGGATTGCTTGTACCACAGCTTTTAGAAGAACTTCCTTTCCACCAGCAGAAAACAATTGCTCTTTCCAACTACTAAGGAGCTTCCACATTTTATCTGTAATCCCACTAAAAAGCTTAGTCTTATCTCTACCAGCAATGTAACGTCCCCGCTTCAAGCCTCCATTAGGCCCTTACACCCACGGACTAATGGCTCTTATACACGAGTACGCCACTCTGGCTGCTTCCTAGATTGATGACTGACCCTACAGACCAACACGAGTGTTTTCAGCGTGCTTTGTCCTCACTCACACGCATCCTGGGAAAACTTCCCAGGAGGTCACCCATCCTTGAAATTGCTCCAGGCCAAGCACGCTTAACTGTGGAGTTCTTTCGAGATGGGCTACCGAAAAACAAGATGCACCTTGTTGATATAGGTAGTACCAATCAATCCATTTAAGCCCTCTTCAACTGTGTAGTCCCATACCTACACAGTCTCAGAATCATCCCACTTGACCTTCCCCAGGCGGTGTGGGATTGTACAGCTTACCCGGTGTTTCCCCTTACGGATCACGGGACTACTGACTGTCACAATCACCCCCCCTTACGGGGTTCGACGTCCTCGTCGACCACACTTCCGGCTGGGTCAAGGCTCTGATACCATTTGTAACGTCCCCGCTTCAAGCTGTACAATCCCACACCGCCTGGGGAAGGTCAAGTGGGATGATTCTGAGACTGTGTAGGTATGGGACTACACAGTTGAAGAGGGCTTAAATGGATTGATTGGTACTACCTATATCAACAAGGTGCATCTTGTTTTTCGGTAGCCCATCTCGAAAGAACTCCATAGTTAAGCGTGCTTGGCTTGGGGTAATTTAAGGATGGGTGACCTCCTGGGAAGTTTTCCCAGGAAGCGTGTGAGTGAGGACAAAGCACGCTGGAAACACTTGTGTTGGTCTGTAGGGTCAGTCATCAATCCATGAAGCAGCCAAAGTGACGTACTCGTGTATAAGAGCCATTCATTCCGTGGGTGTAAGGACCCAATGGAGGCTTGAAGCGGGGACGTTACAAGCAAAAGATGGAAGACCAAGATATTCCTCATGGCAAGGTTGAATTGGCATGTTGAGAAGCTGTTGGAAGTAGTGTTGGTTTGATTGCCTCGTGTTTGGAGAGAAAGAGAGCACACATTTATTCGGGTTAATTGCTTGACCACTAGCCTGATGATAAATGTTTAGTACTTTCTGAATAAACCTGGCTGATTGTGAAGTAGCACGACAAAAGAGCACACTATCATCAGCAAAAAAAAGAGATGCGACACTGATGGAGCAGTTCTTGAGACACGCAGCCCTTGTAAAGACCCATTGTTTTCCTCAGATTGTAGTAACCTTGAAAGACCTTCAGCACAGATGAGAAAAAGGTATGGCGATAGCGGATCACCTTGTCGTATACCTCATGTGGGAACTATTTCTCCAAGTACTTTCCCATTCAGCAGAAAAGAATAAGAAACAGACTGTAGACATCGAAGTATAAGTTCCACCGTGGTTGTGCCAAAACCCATTTTCAACATGACTTGAGTAAGATAAGGCCATTCAACACGATCAAATGCCTTTGACATGTCAAGCTTAATCGCAGCATATCCTTGGGTGCCTCGTTTTCGATTCTTGAGTGAATGCAGCAGCTCAAAAGCTATAAGAACATTATCAGTTATCAACCGGTGAGACATGAAGGCACTTTGATACTCTGAGATAACCAATGGTAAGAAAGGCTGGATTCTCAATACAATTGACTTGGAAACCAATTTATAGAGAACTGTACACAGACTAATAGGACGGTACTGTGTAATGAGCTGTGGTTTTTTAATCTTGGGAATGAGTGTGATGATCGTTTATTGAGAAGAGTAGGATCCGCACCATTATTGAGAACATCTAAAACTGATTCCGTAACAAGGGAGCCAACAATGTGCCAGTAGTTAGTGAAGAACATAACTGACATACCATCAAACCCAGGGCTCTTATCATCACTCATCGAATTTAGAGCATTGACAACATCAGCTGCTATATAAGGTGCAGAAATGGTTTCTCGAGATTGTGCATCAATTGTGGTTGGGATAACTTCCAGTATAGCATTAATTGCATGATCATCAACCCCTTGGCTGCTAAAAATAGACTGAAAGTAAGTTGAAATGATATCGAGCAAGGCAGGTTCACAGGTCTGAGTATTGCCAGCTTCATCTCTGAGTTTTTTAATGCGATTGTTGACAGATCTTGAATTTGCAAGTTGATGGAAGAACTTGGTATTTGAATCACCTGATTTCATCCAGGAAATTCGTGCCCTTTGATGCCAATAATCCTCTTCTTTAGCTAGCAACTCATCCAAGATCAATTCTGAATTTTTTAATGCAGCAAAGTGTTGAGGGTCAGTGCTTGATGAATTCTGAAGTGCTGATACATGATTATGAGACTCTTTTATTTCCTGTTTCAGATTACCAAAATTGGAGAAATGCCACTTTTGCAGATTGGAAGCACAGTTTGAAATATTAGTAGTGAGCTGAATTAAAGGGCTGCTGGCGCAAGGACTCCAATTGGCAAGAATAATCTCAGCACAAGCTTCTTCCTGCAACCAGATTTTTTCAAATCTGAACCGTGATCTAAACTGTGGAGACTCAGGCCGATCGATAAGGGTAGTGACAGATGCTTTTAATGCTCTATGATCAGAGTTATAAAAATCCAAATGTGTTAAAGATGGAGCAAGAAAAGTAGTATCCCAATGACTATTGGTAAATCCATAATCGAGGCGTTCTTTAACATTTCCATTCCCTTGACTCTTATTAGTCCAAGTTGTTCGATCACCTTGAAAAGGAATTTGACACAATTTGCAAGTATCTATAGCAGAACAAAAAGCATTAATCTGAGCATCAACTCGCCTTGATCCACCAATTTTATCCTCATGAGAAATAACTTCATTGAAATCTCCTAAAACCAGCCATGGAGATAAGGGTGATATGTTACAGCACCGACGCAGCAGAGTCCAAGTTAAGTGCCTTTGAGAAGCACAAGGATGCCCATAAAACCCAGTAAAATGCAAAGACGGCCCATCTTGACTTTCCAAAAAACAATCAATGTGGTTTAGTGAGTAATTGTTAATGGAAAGAGTAAAATGGGACTTCCAAAGGAGCATAAGCCCACCACCTAGCCCTTGTCTTGGAACTTCGATGCCATGAGGGAAATGCAATTTACAATGAAATCTATCTATACTACCATATTGTAACTTAGTTTCCATTATGAAAAGAACACAGGGAGCTTGCTCTTGAACAAGCAAGCGCAAATGCCTGAATGCACTCGGGTTCCCTAAACCCCGGGCATTCCAATTGACGAGAATCATGGCTGAGCGCGGTGTTGCAGAGCAACAACCGTTGGAACTTCAGGCTGGGACTCCTTTGAATCCAAATTACTGGTGTTGGAAACATACGGAGTTGGACTGATACCACTCGGTGCTGAAGAGTCCGACCGGATATGTATAGCATTTGATCGACATCGCTTAAGAACATTCCGAAGAGATTCCGAGTCAAGTTGCCTTTTAAATTGCTTATTGGGATTAATGTTTTCGAGTTCATCTGTGACAGTCAGTAGTCCCGTGATCCGTAAGGGGAAACACCGGGTAAGCTGTGCAATCCCACACCGCCTGGGAAGGTCAAGTGGGATGATTCTGAGACTGTGTAGGTATGGGACTACACAGTTGAAGAGAGCTTAAATGGATTGATTGGTACTACCTATGTCAACAAGGTGCATCTTGTTTTTCGGTAGCCCATCACGAAAGAACTCCACAGTTAAGCGTGCTTGGCCTGGAGTAATTTAAGGATGGGTGACCTCCTGGGAAGTTTTCCCAGGAAGCGTGCGAGTGAGGACAAAGCATGCTGGAAACACTCGTGTTGGTCTGTAGGGTCAGTCATCAGTCCATGAAGCAGCCATAGTGACGTACTCGTGTATAAGAGCCATTCAGTCCGTGGGTGTAAGGGCCCAATGGAGGCTTGAAGCGGGGACGTTACAAATGGTATCAGAGCCTTGACCCAGCCGGAAGTGTGGTCGACGAGGACGTCGTACCCCGTAAGGGGGGGTGATTGTGACAGTCAGTAGTCCCGTGATCCGTAAGGGGAAACACCGGGTAAGCTGTGCAATCCCACACCGCCTGGGAAGGTCAAGTGGGATGATTCTGAGACTGTGTAGGTATGGGACTACATAGTTGAAGAGAGCTTAAATGGATTGATTGGTACTACCTATGTCAACAAGGTGCATCTTGTTTTTCGGTAGCCCATCACGAAAGAACTCCACAGTTAAGCGTGCTTGGCCTGGAGTAATTTAAGGATGGGTGACCTCCTGGGAAGTTTTCCCAGGAAGCGTGCGAGTGAGGACAAAGCATGCTGGAAACACTCGTGTTGGTCTGTAGGGTCAGTCATCAGTCCATGAAGCAGCCATAGTGACGTACTCGTGTATAAGAGCCATTCAGTCCGTGGGTGTAAGGGCCCAATGGAGGCTTGAAGCGGGGACGTTACATCATCATCCAAGATAAGGACTGCTTTGCCTTTAACATTTGGCAGAGGAGGTTGCAATGTGGCAGAAATATTTGAGGAGACAATGGTGCTATAACTTGGAGATGTCATAGGAAAGGTAGCAGGCATAAATGGTAATCGGGTGGATGGCTTAACTGAGGGTGAATTGGGTGGATAAGTGGAAATCATTGGTGTAATGGGAAGATATGAAGGGAATGGAATAACTGGTGCTTCATCAGAGGAAATAGTTCAGGAAACCGGTGTAGTAGCAGGTAAGGTAATGGTTGGGGAAGTAGGTGTAGTAACATGTGGATTTGAATGTGACTTTGAGGATGATGAAGATTCTCGGTTAGTCATATTTGGTGGCAGAGGAAGTGAAATCTTAGCCAGATTTGGGATAGCAGCAGTGAAAGAATTCTTAGCAAGTCTAGTCATTAGGGGCCATGCTCCACCTTTGAAAAAATCTTATCTGTAGCGATCATAACCAGATTAAGGAAGAGGAGATCCAATCATAGCAGGAAAATATTCAAGAGAAGGATCATTGCCATTGTAAATATGCTCAAGAAACTTATGGCATGATTCAAAAGGATGTCCAATGGTGCCGCATTCAAAGCAAAACTCGGGTAATCTTTCATAACGGAACTCTAACCAGAATTCATCAAGTGAGTCCTTAAGTTTCACCATTTTCCCTCTGAGTAACGGCTTGGAAATATCAAGAATGGCACGAAAACGTAGAAAAGGACCTCAACCTTCATGGACATCAACGTAAGTACCAAGGAGGTTTCCTGCCCATTCAGCCATTGCTTTAGTTTTACTTAAAAACGGTAGTCTGTGTAGTTGAATCCAGAAAGGAGTGAGGGACATAGCTTCGGGTGTAGGTGATTGAAGGGCAGTAGGTGAAGATAACACAATAAGATGATTTTGGAAATGCCACGGTTCCAGCAATAACACTTTCTTAAGATCTCCAAGGCATCCAAAAGTAACAAGGAAAAGACCCGAATGATGATCAGTAATAGTAACAGGGTATTGGCCCTTCCAAAAGCCACTCATTTTAATGCGGAATGTTTTCCGGCTAATATCCCGAGAGGAGATGACTCTAGCATATAGAACATGATTCGAATGAGAAGAATTACCATTGCTCAAACCAGGAGGAAGCGTTAGAACTTCCCTTTCAGATTCAGTGAGATGTAAAGTATGATTCATATCATGCAAGAGGTGATCCATGAAGGCTAAGACAAAGGATTGGAATGCATGAATACTGGCTAAAATTTGCAGAAATTCAAAAAGAAGGGTGGATGGAACAGTTAAAATTCAAATGGAGAGGTTATCATATACGGTTGAACAACAAAGGAAAATAAAGGGAGAATATTAAGGATAGAGATCAAAAAGTCTGGAAGTTAAAACAGTTAAAAAGAAAAAAGGAAACTAACTACCACAAAGCTTTTTAAGGGCACACTTATCTACATAAATTAATGTATATAGTGTGTTGTTTGTTTTTGTTATTATTATTCTTATTTAAGTTTGTATGTGTTTTTTTTATTATTATTTTTGATACTTTACCGTACTAAAAATGAAGTTTAAATACTTTGTTCAACATGTTTATTTATTTTTTTTTTCTATTTTTTTATACGCGTGATAAATAATTTTTTGATTCTTATTTAATAAGGCATTATAAACTATTCGAGTTTTTTTTTGAAAGAAGTGTTCTTTATTAAGAAGAGTTATCGCCCAAAAGAATAGACAACAACTCCGAAGGAACACTATTAATAGGGCACATACGTTCAGCCAGAGACATAAAGTGTCGGGCAATAAAATCAAAAAATTACCAATGTACAATCAAGAGAGAATTTTGATCCAAGACCAAAAATCAATAAATCTAATTAAGTTCTTAATAATTAAAAAAAAAATCGAGTATAATAGAAAAATATTTAGCACAAGCAAAATACAAAGAAACTGTCTTGAAAGTATTATAAGTCTCAAATAATGACTATTCCAAAATAAAAAAAAATAATAAAAAAAAAACGTATTTCTCTATCAAATATGTTTATTATATGCTTATTTATTTTATTTTTTGAAAGCATATGCTTATCTATTAATTATTGGCTAATTAGGATTTTTTTTCCCCTTAAACTATATATGTACTAAATTGCCTTTCAATTTTTCTAATCGTTAAAAATTCTCTCTAAACTATTAAGATCATTAGGACTTTTTTTTTAATTTCATTCAATTTTACTAATTTAATAATTATTTATGTACTAAATTATACTCTCCAGACTTTGATATTTATCAAATTATACATCTCAAACTTTGACACGTACCAAATTATGCCTCATGAACTTTTTTTTCATGTTAGACTTTTCCTATTAAAATTTAACAGAAATTCTTAAACTCAATAATTTTAATAGCTTTAAAGAATTTTTAATAGTCTTGAAAATTTTGAAAATTATAATATAAAAATTCGACTAAAAAGTAGATAAAGGGTATAAAAGATTCTAGTGTATAAATAAAATCGTACAAAGTAGTTAGTTTTAGAGGTATTCAGGTGCTATTTACCTTTTTAAAAGAAAATAAGAAAAAAACACTATTTTCCTTCAATATGCTCAAGAATGTTCTATCAATCAAGAAATACAAAAAATCATTTACTATTTATTTATTTATTTATTTTTTGGTTAAGTCGGTTTTGTAAAGGTCACATATGATGATGTAATGAAAGTATTTATTGTTATGTAAACTCGGTTGTAGACAATAAAATCCCAAAGAAGTATAAAATAATAAGTCAGTGTCGTAAGAGTGACGCCACGTATACGTAATCGTAAGGTGGGAACAAATGGGAAAAAATAATTTAATTTTTTATTTTTTATTTTAACAAAAATAGAGAAAAAGAAAGTTTGCGCGTAGACAGATCAGACAGGGGAAGAAGAGCTGTTTTAAGAAAAAGAAAAAAAAATTGATTTTTTATTTTAAAAGGAAAACTTTAATTTTGATTTGGTTATTTATTAATAGTCTCTGATGAAATCTGAACCTATATATAAAAATAAATGTAAAAAAAATAAATATATACTTTGACAGTTGACAGTACCTATATATATATAAGAACAGAAAAAAATAAAAATTCCTTTATTAATATTTTTCTTTTATTTTAATTTTAATTTATTTTTTCTTTCTCATTGACGATTCACACTTTGTATTCACACACCCTTATAACAAATATTTCCTTCTTCATCAAATCTAACTTTTTTTTTTCTTTCTCTTTTTTCTTTTCTTGAGACCAAAGTTTAAGATCTTCTTATAAATTTTCTTTTTAATATTATTTTCTGTTGCTTGGTTATGGAGGGTCATCATCACCATCTTCATCACCATCATCATCAACAACAACAACAACAGTTTCATCATCTTCTTCCTCAACAGTTGCAACAGAATAGTAATAATAATAATAATAATAATAACAATAGCAGTGTAAGCTTAGATGTAACAGATAGATTTCCTCAATGGAGTTTACAAGAAACGAAGGAGTTACTAATCATCAGAGCCGAGTTCGATCAAACTTTCATGGAAACCAAACGAAATAAACTCCTTTGGGAAGTTATTTCAAATAGAATGAAAGAAAAGGGTTTTAATCGCAGCCCTGAACAGTGCAAGTGCAAGTGGAAAAATCTTGTCACTAGATACAAGGTAATTATATATTATTATAGATCATCTTTATTAATTTTACTACTTTTCAATTTTTATTTTTGGTGGGGTTTTGTTAATGTTTTTATATTATTATTATTATTGAAAATTCATATTCTTTATTAGCTTCTTGTTTAAGCAATCTATAGGGGTGTGAAACTATGGAGGCTGAAGTAGTGAGGCAACAATTTCCTTTTTACAATGAAGTTCAAGCGATTTTCTCGGCGCGAATACAGATGAGATCGATGTGGGCAGAGCCAGAATTAGGATCAGTTGGAGGAGGTGGTGGTGGATTGAAGAAGCAAAAAGGGGTAATGATAATGTCATCGGATGATGAATTAGAAGATATTAATAACAATAACATTATTGTTCATGATAATATTGATCATGTTATTAGTGAAGAAGGAGAACAAAAGGGTAACATTAATAATAGTAGTGGAACAATTTTGAGGAGTAATAATAAGAAGATGAAGAGTAGTAATAAGGTTATGATTAGTGATCATGTTGGTAGTAGTGGTAGTAGTAGTAGTGGTATTGTTAATAATGTGAGAGAGATATTGGAGGATTTTATGAAGCAACAAATGGCAATGGAGACACAATGGAGAGAAGCTTTTGAGGCAAGAGAAGAGGAAAGGAGATTGAAGGAGTTGGAGTGGAGACAAACAATGGAGGCTTTGGAGAATGAGAGGTTGTTAATGGAGAGAAGATGGAGAGAGAGAGAGGAACAGAGAAGGATTAGAGAAGAAGCTAGGGCTGACAAGAGAGATGCTCTTATCACTGCTCTTTTGAATAAGCTTACACGAGATCATGATCTTTAATATCATGTCTAGTTACTAGTTACTACTACTACTACTCTCTCTTTCTAATTGTTATTATTAACTCTTTGATCATTTTTGATTAGATAATATGGTTTTTATATATTCGGATTATGATGATAATGTAGGCCAAACCATGTACTACTACTACTACTACTACTACTCTTCTCTTGTTAATTATGTACTTTTTCTAGTGTAAGATTAGAAATTAGTTAATGGATTTTTTATTTTTTTTTTGGTTCATCTAATGTTGAGTTTTTATGAAGAAGGTAGAGCTATATATATAAAATATTGAAATTTGTGAGTTGTTGTTATCAATGATCAACTACTGGTAAGGAGCTAGAACATTCCATAGTCCTATATATATTTATTAGAAATTATTTAATGGTGTGAGAAAGAAATTATCCATTTCTATATAATTTTTATCAAATATCGCTAACCAATTTTAAAACGTGATTTTTAAGTGGTGTTGGGACTACTAATATCTTGTACCAATGCTATATATTTATAGATTTGTATTGCTCCATTAATGTTGCTAATGGCTATCACACCTTCACCAAAGTGCAGTAGCTTCCACTTTCACTAACACGTATTGATGGATCATATGTACAAAAAATTTATTATAATTCTCAATTAATGTTATTTCTTTATAATATAACTTAGCTAGTGTATATGTGTTGTGTATATATATACACAACCTTTGGCCTAGTCTATATATGTTTTTTTTTTTTTCGTTAAGGAGTCTATATATGTTAGGATAGAAAATGTCTAACTACTTAGGGGCATGGGCATGATTTTCTCACATGTTACAAACACGACTAGACTGGAAAAAATATAAGTATGGTCACGAGTTGACATAAAAAATATATATTTGAGCATGATACGACACGAATGACATGGATAGACTAGCCGAAGGTACGACACAAAACAAACTCGAAAAACAAATTAAAGTACGACACGAGACAAACCCTAAAGCACATCACAACCCATTAAAAAATGCTACAATTTAATAATAATAATAATAATAAATAATTAAATATGTATTTTTCAATTATAAACAAGTTAGAATAATAATAAAATTTAAATATAATAATGAATATTATAATTTTATAATTAGAATTGTTAGAAAATATAAAATTAAAACTATACTTTAATTTATTTATATAATATTTAAGTTGAGCATTTATAATTAAATATTTAAATTCTAATAGTTTTAATAATTTTTTAATATCATAAAATATTATTAAAAAATTATATATATATATATATATATAAATATAAATTCTGAATAGATATTTCTAAACAAATGTAATTATATATTAATTTTATTATTAAACATTAGATTTTGATATCCAATATAGCGAATAATTAAAAAGAAATTTAAATTATTATGTTTAATTTAACTACTTAATTAAAAAAAATTATCTCTTTTTACACTTTATTAAAAATATATTTATATAAAATATTTAATTATTTAAGTCAAACTCAATTTTTTTATTTTTTGCCTTTTTTTTTTAATTTTTTTAAGCGATAGAATAACCACAACCAATATAATGTAAAAATAAGAGATATGTCTAATTAGATAGAAAAATTTATCATAAAAATTCAAATTTTCCAAATATTACCTATTTATAAGTAATACTCACTAACAATAATGAAACTTTGAATAATACATATATTTTAGTAGTTGCTGGTTCATTAATTGTGAAGATAAAATGTGAAAAGTAAAGCACGAATTGAAATTTAAATATAAAATAAGCTGGCCCATTTAAGAAAAATAGCTAGCACAAATTAAATACCGCACGAATTTAAGTACGATACAAAAATATCAAGTTTACCCTTTAAAAATATTCACACAATACCGCATGACATGATGTATATTTTAAAAAGCATGTTATAATATGAATGGGGCTAATACATGTACAAATTTCCAGCACTAATATGAACTATGAAAATTAGCAAATTATTGTAGTTTTGAGAATATTTTGGTGTGACGTGCTATGCATGTGCACCCATGCCTAGAGAACTATGAAAAACCATTGCTAGTACTTTATAATAAAATACACAGATAAAATAAAATAAAATATATGAAATTCAATATTAATTGATACAACTTACAAGTCATATAATATAGTGTTAGAAACTTATAAAGATACCCTTTCAACATTTATGGAGAAATTTTTGTTTGCAATAAAAGTATAAATTTGATTAATAGAGTTTTAGGTGTACGAGAGTAATTTTCTTTGCATTAATTGATGAAGTTTGTCATGATGATTTACTAGATATAATTATATTTTTATTGATTATTATTGATGCATGGTGGTGCCATGATTACAGTAAAGGAAGATTGATTTTTATATTTTTGTTTCAGGATATAATTGATGTCAAAGCTCAACAGATATGTATCGAAAGGAATGTATAATAGAGTTTTTGGGATTATGAATAAACAGGTAATTATATTAGTACTTTTAATTTATTTTTATTTAATTAACAAAATTATAACAATTATGAATCAAATGTACTCATGCATAATGCTGCATGGTATTTTATACTAGGAAAATACATTAGGCATTTTTTTTTTTTTTTTTGAATATAATGTATTTATATGGATCGATAACATATAAGCACTATAAAATTATAACTCATACAAAGTAAGGTGGGATAAATATACACAATTTTTTTATTATTATTTTTTTGTTAAATTATGCCAAACATAATATTTATTTAATTACCAAAATTTTATAGTTAAGAGTTAGTAGCAAAACCACTAAGACTAACTTAGTGGTAAGTTTGAATTCATAATGTCTTACTTATTAATTGATTGTAATACCACATTGTACTAAAAAATGAATTGGTAGCATTTATATATTATTTATATATTATTATCACTTTTTACCTTTAAAAAAGCTATTCTATATATTTTTAATGGATATATAATTGATAGTAAAGTTGCCAAAAATTACTTAAAATATAAGAGGAGAGCTCTAAAAAAAGATATTATATATAAATTTAAGTAACATTTAATTAGGAAGAATGAAAATATAAAAATAAAATGGGAATAGGAATGAGAATAGTACTAAAACAGAATAAAATTTAATAAAAATATTGATAATAAAATTATTAAATTTTTTCTGATATTACATTGTAATAATCTTTTCTTTTTATTTTAAAATAGAATAATCATTCCACCAAAATAATAGAAAGTGTATTCCATTAAAATGATATTCTAATACTTTAAAATGCAAACAAACAAAAAATTGGAATAAAAATAATTTCTTTTCATTCTATTTCATTTCATTACCTTCAACCAAACGTCACCTAAATCTTTTGGCGCTAACTTTCACTGGGAAATTGATCTTATTTATTTTAGCAATCATAACCTTATTTGTTCATAATTTAGGTGGCCTCTAGTGCAAGAAGGAATGGGCCTCAGTAAGTCCTTGACATACGTGTTCGGTCAAATTTTTTCCAGTAGAAACAAGCGCAGAAAAAGGATTCTAGAGACTTGCTTGATTCGAAGTATCTGGGAATATTTTGTTCTCTAAAATGAAAATGCTATAAATCTTTTTGCTAAGATTTAAGAAAAGGCTATAATCGTGAACAAAAACTGGTAAATTTGGATATGACATCATACAAGTTTTTTAAGAATTTTTATATTATATTAGGATGTTAAAATCAGTCTTTTTTTTTTCTTTTTTTTTTTTTTGCAAAGAAACCATAGTACTGTTTGAACTTTTATGTTTATTCTCAATAAATTAATAGCTATATGGAACACTTTTTAATGGGTATTGCTTATTGACAATTATTGTTGCCGCTGAAAAGTGGCCAACACCAGTTCGCTAGATGGGTGAGATGAATAATGTAGGTAAGTAAAGTAAATAGAGAGACACACAAAATTTATAGTACTTTACTCCCTATGTCGGGATGGTAATTGAGCTACGTCTACTTCAAGTTTTTATTTCTCACGAGAATTACAAGAAAATTGGTTAAGTCTGAAAGCTCTAATTTCTAGAGAGAGATACCCCTTTTCTGGAGGTCAAAAATGAACTAGAGAAACTCTCTTTTACAGGGAAGAGGGTCCTATTAAAATAATAATAAAATATTTTAAAAAATTTTGGAAAAATATATTTGGGTTATTTTTGGCCATTGATGATAATCCTACGATGAAATTAACTCCGGAAGTCGGTCATCAATTTTTAGAACTTGAGTTGCGTCTGCGGGACCCACTTCAGATAAGTTGCAGCTTAATTTTGTAACCCTCTTAAAGATAAAATTTGAAGTTGATAACTTCAGAATTGCGATTGTAGTGTAAGACATGACTTCATAGAGCATTGAAATAACTTCGAAGTGCAAATTAAATTACATCAATCGAATAATTATTGAGTGATTTATGGTCATTTTACTGAAGGTTATTCTAGGATCAGCGCCCAGGTTGACATATGATGTCAACCAGGACGGTTAGTGAGTGGGAAAACGTGTTAGAGGTGTGTATTTTTTGATACCTAAGTGACATTTTGAGATAACATAACTATTTTTGGTGTTCTAGTGAAGTTATTCAACAATTCTCGGAGATGTCGTTGTTTTGCGGAATCAGGGGAATCAAAATTGCTAAATTATCGAGTAAGTCTCTTTTCTGAAAAAGTGACTGTATGAAGTTGTATTTGACTTGTTTGGCGTCATAGCTCTCAATTACAATGAAAAACAAGACGAACATGGAAAGGGAATTAGAATCAGATAAGCAGAACCCAACGCACCAGGTCACCTCAACCTGCGCGCTGCGTGCTCTCTCTGGAGCTTCTAGAAAGTCGTTTCGATAGTTTCAAGGTTCTTGAAACTAAAGACGAGATCTCCTACCCCATTCTTGACCATGCCGAAGAGAATGCTCAAAGCAGAATTTACATTTGGATGATTGAAACTAGTGCACCAGGTTGATTGTCTACTTGGGCACTGGGCCCATCACCAGGTCAGCCTAGGTGCTAGGCTTAGTTTTCATGCCCTGGAATTCTTATTTTCTCCCCGAGTATACTTGTATCTTCGTTATTTCTTATGACAAAAAATAATGCCCGAAACACTTTTCCTAAAACATGATTAGAAACAGCCCAGGTTGATAAAAATGTTAACCTGGGCATTAGGGCCAGAACTAGGTGTCAACCTAGGCACTGGGTCTAGTTTCAGGCTGCCAGATGGTTCCGTTTGATTCTTGAAAACACTTGTATCTTAATCTTTGAAGAAAACAGAGAATATGCCCAAAAGACTTCTTAAAAAAACTCCTTGGAATTGGCCTAGGTTGACAAAATGTCATCCTAGGTGTTGGGCCCTCTTTCTAGCCCCCAAGTCGGTCTGTTTCTTCTTCGGAAGTACTTGTTTCCTTGTTTTTGATGATGACAAAGAAAATGCACGGGATAGATCTTTAGTTTGATCCTTGGAAGTGGCCCATGTTGATAATATGTCAACCTAGGCGTTGGGTGCCGTGGTACCTGGTGCTCCGAGTGCCCAAAACCAGAAGTGCTCTGAATTTGATTTTGATGCCTCAAATATGTTCGTGACATGTTTAATTTATCTCCCAGTACAAAGTTTGACCCATTTGCACTAAAAAGGTCCCAGAAACTGAAACCCTAGTTGGGTTGTCAACCTAAGCGCAAGGTGAAACCCTAGGCACCCGAGTTGATTTTCGTGGTACTGTTTTGTGTGTTTTGGACTTGGATGCTTCATGTCTTCATGGTATAGAATATTGAAAGATAGTGAGTTGAAAATAAATTGGTGAGATCCAAACACCCATTTTGGGGTTCCCAAAGTCAACCTAGGCCTTGGGCTAGGGACCCCTCACAGGTCGATTATTATGACTCAGGAGTACTACTCAACTCTAGTATGTTTTTTTTGCCACGTGTCAAACATTGATATCCATATCATCAGTGTTACTTTTGGTGTAAAAAGTTACTAAAAAGATTCAGCTATAAATTTTAATTTGAAAAATATTAAAGCATTAGATTTGGATCTAATGGTGAATAATAAAAGTGAAATTTAAATTTCTATGCTTAATTTAGCGACTTAAATAAACAAATTATCAAAAAAATATCTTTTCACAATATCAAATAAATATGTTTATATAGAAATATTTAAGTCAAACTCAACGTTTTTTTTTTAATTTTTTTTACCGAAAAACTTTTTTTTTATTATTTTTTTTAAGTGATGGAACAACCATAGCCCATATAATATAAAAATGAGAAATTTTTCTATTGAAATAAAAAAAAATTAAGTATAAAACCTCAAATTTTTCTAATATTACATATTCATGGGTACATAATACCCGTTAATATAAAATATAATAACACTTTTTGTATAAATACAAAAGACACATTTGAAATACCAAGAGAGAATTAAAATTGAATACAATACACAATTTTATATATTTGACTATGTAATTACACTGTAATTATACTAATTAAAAAGTCTCAATTATAATTTTCACAACTCTCCATGGAACTTGAATTGAGGTATAATTACATTATATAATTATTAAAAACTTTCTATTTTGATATAATGAGACTAAATTAATAAATTTCGATGGAATAATATTGTCTATTCCTTCTAAATCAGAAAAATGCAACAAGCATAATAGTTGAATCTCAAACTTTTCAATTCTAATTTTTTTCTTTAGAAAAATTCTTTCTTTTCCTTTTAAATTTGAAAGTTTGATCTCTAAACATTGCCCATAATATTTGGACTTTAATTCATTTTCTGAGGTAGAATAATTTATAAAATGATAATAAAAAAATATACTAATATTTTGAAAATTAAGAAGAAAATAGACATCTTTATATTTTTGTAGAAGACTAATATGACAATATTTTTTCCGTAAAGCATGGATCTATATTGACCATATAAATTTAAATTATGAGATTAACACATCGTTTTGTCGAGTTTTCAATTACTAATTCTTTATTAGTTGATCTTTCAAATCAATTTTCTAAAGTAAAGTATCGTGAGTTTTTTTTTTTTTTTTTTTTTTTTTTTTTTTTTTGGAAATGGATAAGTTTCTTTGAATAGATTGAGTTATATCTCAAAAAGGAAGTTAATAAATTTGCACATAATATAAAAACTCATTTTTCTTTTAATTTTACCATTCATAATACTTAATACTTATTGAGAAGTGTTACATTTATATATATCTTTAAATTTAATTAATAAAATTAGTTTTATAAATATATGTAAATATTAATATTAATTATTTTAAATTAATTTAAATATACATAAATATTAATATATTATTTATAACATTATTATTTTTCATTGTTATTTTTAATATTAGGAGTATATTCAATTTTAATATTCTTTAACTTTATATAATTTTCCTTAAATTTTTAAAACTTTAATTATTTTTTTAAAAAAAAAATAGAATTAAATAAGGGGAATTACCCCATATACTATTTTTTAAAACTTTTTTTTTTTTTTTTCAAATTTACGGTTTGGGTTTCTAAAGTGGTTGCAGCGCTAGTTGCAGTAGGGGTTTCTATACAATTTTTTTGTTGCAAATTAGGTTGCAGCGCTAGTTGCAATAGGGTTTTCTATGTAGAATTCTGTAAAAATACAAAAAAAAAAAAAAAAAAAAAGCTGTTTTGAAGCGTAAAAATAAAAAAGCCCCATTAAATAATTAATAAGTAGTTTCCTTTAATTTATAAAATTTTAAAAATACGCATAATAGAAATAAAAATTTAACATATAATTAAGTATACGTGCTGTTGAAGTAAACCCCATATTAACCATTCACTGTAAAATCAGGTTTTTTACAAAGAGTTTACAAAGGCAGTAAAAAATTCTTATGTGGCCTCAGGCCTCTATTTACCTAGACAGGTTATTATGTTAGTTTATAAAGTTTGTTAAAACTTTATAACTAACACTCCTGTATTCCACTACAACAGATATAAAAGAGAAAATCCAGATCAGATACAACACAAGGGGAAAAATACACAGATCCAGATTCTTCTTCAGAAAACATAGAACAACAACAAGCAGGGGAGTTCGTGGTTGAGGCTTACAGTGGGTTTGCCTTGAAACCCTACTTAGGGTTTGGAGATCCACAACTCAGGAAGGGTTGTTCATGTTGCAAAGAAGAAAAATACAATATTGTTAGTTCCAATTTTTGAGAGAAACAGAGAGAAAAATAAAGGAGAATAAAACACTGTATATATATATATATATTCGGATTACCTCTCAAAGTGTTGTGAGTTGGAATCCATGCTTTGTAACTCTTGAACATTGAAGAATCATAGTGGAACGAGGCGAGCTCGAAGAGGACGTACCCGCACATTTTGGGGAACCTCTATAAATCCGGTGCTATTTTTCTTATCTTTGTTTTCTGCATTTGATAATTTGTTTTTACTGGTTTGTGTATGCTTTGTATGGTTTTAAATCGGTTTGGAATTTATTTGAACAAAGCAGAAGTGGTTTAAAATTTCTGGGAATAAATTTCTGGTGTTCTTCGTGTTCTTCAAATAAGAACATCGAAGAAGGAGACACGCGGCTTGGGGTTTAATTCTGGGCAGTGTGTAATTTTCTGGGCTGGGTTCTTCATGTTCTTCATAGAAGAACATTGAAGAAGAAGAAAGTTTTTGTTCTCTGCTAGGGTTGATTTATTGGAGGCCGTGTATGTGTAATCTAGAGATAAAGATTATATATATGTGTGTGTAATTGGTTTAGGGTTTTAACTTGATAGAAAAAACGACTATATTATAGATATAGGTATAGCTGTCGTTTGATTTAATGGCAGGGAGTCAAAAAGGTGGTTTGACTGGGTAAAGGTCTAAATTGACCTTGCTTTTGATTAGGTTTTTGCTGTGTGTAGGGGTAAAGAAGGAATAAAATATTCCTACAGTGGTATCAGAGCCAAACAAGGCACAATCTGCAGCAAAGATTAATCAAGAAAGCATAAAGAAAGCATAAAGAAATCATCAAGAAAGCATCAAGATTCACATTCATACCAGCAAGAATTTAAACACACAAAACCAAGATTACAAAGAACAACACCAGGATTTTTCTAAACTCATTATCTATATAATTTTTTTTGAAATAACTTTATACATATACAATTATGAGTTCCATGAAGGTTGATATAGATAAGTTTGATGGTTCAGGTGATTATCGTATTTGGAGGAAGAAGATTAGGGCTCTATTGGCTCAACACAAGCTGTTGAAGGTTCTTAAAGATCCGGTGGAATAGTCAGTTGATACAACTAAAGACCAGCAAGAAGAGTTGCTGGAAACAGCAACCGGATTGATCATTTTCAACCTCTCTGATGCTATAATCAGATTGGTTGACAAGGAAGATACACCCGCCAAGATTTGGAACAAGTTGGAAGAGCAATTTCAAAAGAAATCTTTGATCAACAAGATTTACTTGAAGGAGAGAATCTTTGGTTTTAAAATGAGTCCATCTAAATCTCTAGAACAAAACTTGGATGAGTTTTTGAGGTTGCACATTGAGTTAGCAAACTCGGGGGAAAATGAGGCCTTAAGTGATGAGAATCAAGCAATTATAATTCTCAATTCACTACCGGAATCCTACAGGGAGGTTAAGACAGCCATTAAGTATGGGAGAACTGAGATCACTCTTGAAGAAGTAATCTCAGCTTTGAAATCGAAAGATTTGGAAATGAAGGTTGAAAGACCGGGGCATACTAATGGGGATGTTAACCTAAGTAGGGGAAGGCCTGGACAAAAGAAATCATGGCATAATAAGGGTAGAAGCACTAGTAGAGGTTCAAGCACTAGTAGGGGTTCACACAAGGGCAGCAATCATCATCACAAAGGGAGGTCAAATTCAAAAGGTCCTAAAGATCCAAATGGGTGCTACCATTGTGGAAAGTTAGGGCATTTCAAGAGAGAATGCTACTTTTACAAGAAAAACAATGGGAAACAAAATTCAGATCATCAAGAGGAATCAAACAAATCAAACAAGGCTAAGAATGACTATCAAAATGCAAACCTAAGTGATGGTTATGATAGTGGAGATGTCTATGTGGCTGCATCATCTTTTAAAGATGATTGGATTATTGATTCGGGTTGTACTTTTCACATGACTAACAATAAGTCTTATTTGTTTGATTACAGGGAATCTAGAGGGGGCAAAGTCATTCTTGGGAATGACCAAACATGCAACATTGAAGGTTCAGGTTCTATTAACTTTAAAATGTTTGATGGCATTATTAGAACCTTAACCAATGTTAGATATGTTCCTGATTTATCTAGAAACTTAATTTCTATTAGTGTACTTGATGATCTTGGTGTTGTTAGCAAAATTGAGGCAGGTACAATAAAGTTGGCAAAAGGTTCTATGACTATCATCAAAGGACACAAAAATGGTGGTCTATACTACTTGCAAGGAAGCCCCGTAGCTTGCTGCCACAACACCAAGGAGCATGTGACGGAAGACACTAAGGCTATCCTATGGCATAGGAGGTTGGGACACATTAGTGAAAGAGGGCTACAACTTATGAGTGAACAAAAGCTACTTAGTAAGGACAAGGTAACCAAGGTAGATTTTTGTGAATTTTGTGTACTAGGAAAGCATCATAGACTTAAATTTCAAACTAGCACACACAAATCACAAGGTATATTAGATTATGTTCATTCGGATTTGTGGGGCCCTGAGAAAACCCTAACTTTTGGGGGTAGTGCCTATTTCTTGTCTATTGTTGATGATTATTCTAGGAAGGTTTGGGTTTATCTGTTAAAGCATAAAAATGAGGCTTTTCAAAAATTTGTACATTGGAAATTACTTGTTGAAAACCTAACTAACCGGAAATTGAAAACCCTAAGAACAGATAATGGCCTAGAATTTTGTAATGATGAGTTTACAGGTTATTGTCAAGACAATGGAATCCAAAGGCATAGGACCGTGAGAAAAACTCCTCAACAAAATGGTGTTGCTGAAAGGATGAATAGAACCATATTGAACAAAGCAGTGCATGCTTTTCAATGCCGGGCTCGCAAATGGATTTTGGGGAGAAGCAGTTGTAACTGCAACATACCTAATCAACAGAAGTCCCTCTAGTGCAATTGAAGGTAAAACCCCTGAAGAAAGGTGGACTGGTAATCCACCTGACTTGTCTAATTTGAAAGTTTTTGGATGTGCGGCTTATGCACATCAAAGTGTAGGCAAGTTAGAGCCAAGGGCTCTAAAGTGCGTGTTTCTGGGTTACCCCGAGGGTGTAAAGGGCTATAGATTGTGGGTGAAAGGGAAAGGAGGTTTCAAAACTCTCATTAGTAGAGATGTGATTTTTCAAGAAAATGATTTTCCTTGTAAAAATACTAATGAGCTTGATGCAGGTTCCACAGAACTAACCCTGCAGGTACATCTATTGGAGTCTCTCAAACCAGCCCAACTGAAGTGGAACCGAATCCAAATCAGGTGGAACCAATTCAAATGGAACCTCAAGAAGCACCAAATCAGGTGGAACAAGTTCAGGTGGAACATGAAGTTCAAGATGAGGAAGACGGGAATCAGGAAGACCTCACAGAATATCAGCTTACAAGAGATAGAGCTAAAAGAGTCCCTAAACCGAACCAGAAGTACAGTTACAATGTGTGGGATGAGAGTATTGCCTATGCCTATATGTGCAAACTTAAAGCCGAGATCTATGAGCCACAATCTTATGAAGAAGCACTCAAAGACCGAAACTACAAGGCTTGGTTGAAAGCAATGAAGGAGGAAATGTACTCTCTCATAAAGAATAAGACTTGGAGAGTTGTACTTAGACCCGATGGCAAGAGTGTGGTATCTTGCAAATGGCTTTTCAAAGTCAAGGAAGGGAGAACCGAGGATGAACCGGTAAGGTTCAAAGCGAGATTGGTGGCAAAGGGGTTCACACAGAAAGAAGGGATAGACTTCACAGAAATATTCTCACCAGTGGTGAAATATAAGACTATAAGGTTGATGCTCGCACTAGCTACTCAGTTTGACATGGAGATTGACCAAATGGATGTGACCACGGCTTTTCTACATGGGGATCTAGAAGAAGACATCTATATGGAGCAGCCAAAGGGGTTTGTGGTTAAAGGCAAGGAAGACCATGTTTGCAAGCTTGACAAGTCTCTTTATGGATTGAAGCAATCCCCGAGACAATGGAACAAACGGTTTGACACCTTTATGACCAAACAAGGGTTCAATAGAAGCTACTATGACCACTGTTTGTATTTTAAAGGTTCAGAAATTACTAAAGTCACTTACTTGCTACTTTATGTGGATGATATGCTAATAATTAGCAAGGAGAGGTCAAATGTCAACAAGGTCAAGGATTTGCTCAAGTCGGAATTTGAAATGAAGGACATAGGTGTGGCTACTAAGATTTTGGGGATCAACATTCAAAGGGATAGAGGCAAAGGGAAACTCATGCTACATCAGGAAGACTATATCAACAAGATCATAGAAAAGTTTTCTATGAAAGATTCAAAGGTTGTTTCACAACCGATTACCAACCAATACCTTATGTCTAAATCTATGTGCCCTAAGACCAAGTTAGAACAAGAAGAGATGGCGAATGTTCCCTACTCTAATGCAGTGGGGTCCATAATGTACTTGATGGTTAGTACTAGACCTGACCTTGCTTATGCAATCAGTGTGCTAAGCAGGTTCATGTCTAGTCCTGGAAAGGAGCATTGGAAAGCCATGAAATGGCTTATGAGATACTTAAAAGGTACATCTAAGTTGGGATTGGTCTATCAGGGTCACCAAACACATCAGAACATCGAAGGGTTCACTGATGCAGATTATGCGGGGGACAGGGACACTAGAAGATCTACTTCGGCCTACTTTTTCTTAACGGGGGGAAATTGTACTAGTTGGAAAGTACAATTACAGCCAGTAGTGGCATTGTCCACTACTGAATCTGAATATATAGCTACTACAGAAGCTATTAAAGAGGCTCTATGGTTAAAAGGGCTTATGGAGGAGCTGAAGTTAATGAAAAAGGAGCCTATAATCTACTCCGATAGTCAGAGCAGCATCTATTTATGCAAAAACCCAGTTTTTCATGATAGGACAAAACACATTGAGATAAAATATCACTTTATCAGGGATAAAGTTTCACAAGGACAGATCGGGATAGACAAAGTGCCTACTGAAGTGAATCCAGCAGACATGGGCACTAAGGTTGTGTCCCTCAATAAGTTTAAGCTTTGCTTAAGCTTATTGGGGATTGACACAGGTTGGTAAAACCCTTAATGGGTTCGAGCTAAGACCCTCAGATACACTCAAACAACACAGAGATTACAGTGAGTTGTTTATATGGGGTTTAGGTGGAAATTGTTGAAGTAAACCCCATATTAACCATTCACTGTAAAATCAGGTTTTTTACAAAGAGTTTACAAAGGCAGTAAAAAATTCTTATGTGGCCTCAGGCCTCTATTTACCTAGACAGGTTATTATGTTAGTTTATAAAGTTTGTTAAAACTTTATAACTAACACTCCTGTATTCCACTACAACAGATATAAAAGAGAAAATCCAGATCAGATACAACACAAGGGGAAAAATACACAGATCCAGATTCTTCTTCAGAAAACATAGAACAACAACAAGCAGGGGAGTTCGTGGTTGAGGCTTACAGTGGGTTTGCCTTGAAACCCTACTTAGGGTTTGGAGATCCACAACTCAGGAAGGGTTGTTCATGTTGCAAAGAAGAAAAATACAATATTGTTAGTTCCAATTTTTGAGAGAAACAGAGAGAAAAATAAAGGAGAATAAAACACTGTATATATATATATTCGGATTACCTCTCAAAGTGTTGTGAGTTGGAATCCATGCTTTGTAACTCTTGAACATTGAAGAATCATAGTGGAACGAGGCGAGCTCGAAGAGGACGTACCCGCACATTTTGGGGAACCTCTATAAATCCGGTGCTATTTTTCTTATCTTTGTTTTCTGCATTTGATAATTTGTTTTTACTGGTTTGTGTATGCTTTGTATGGTTTTAAATCGGTTTGGAATTTATTTGAACAAAGCAGAAGTGGTTTAAAATTTCTGGGAATAAATTTCTGGTGTTCTTCGTGTTCTTCAAATAAGAACATCGAAGAAGGAGACACACGGCTTGGGGTTTAATTCTGGGCAGTGTGTAATTTTCTGGGCTGGGTTCTTCATGTTCTTCATAGAAGAACATTGAAGAAGAAGAAAGTTTTTGTTCTCTGCTAGGGTTGATTTATTGGAGGTCGTGTATGTGTAATCTAGAGATAAAGATTATATATATGTGTGTGTAATTGGTTTAGGGTTTTAACTTGATAGAAAAAACGACTATATTATAGATATAGGTATAGCTGTCGTTTGATTTAATGGCAGGGAGTCAAAAAGGTGGTTTGACTGGGTAAAGGTCTAAATTGACCTTGCTTTTGATTAGGTTTTTGCTGTGTGTAGGGGTAAAGAAGGAATAAAATATTCCTACACGTGCAATGCACGTAACAATAACCTAGTTTATAGAAAAGGTGTGTTGGTTATAACTTATTAATGCAAAGAGTTTCTTTCGCAAAAGTATTATTATAATTAAAGTAACACAAAAAAAAAAAAAAACTACTTTCAGAGATAATATTATAGTCATAACATAAAATTTTTGTAATTAAATATGACTTCTATTTACAACAAAGTTATTTGTGATTAAATATAATATTTAAATTTGTAACTAAACATTTAGATAGAAATTGTCATTAATTTATTTTTAATCACAACAAGTATTTTGACTAAAAATATAATTAGTCACATCAAGTTATGATTTTTGTGACTAATACCTTTAGGCACAGACCTTTAAGTGATGAGAATTGCTATTGGGCACCACTGGTGCCTAGCACCTCTAGACATGTCGCTTTGCGATTAACTAGAGATACTCCCTAAAAGTTATTACATTAAACTATATGAAACATGATACTTAGTTGGACTAATAACGATATTAGACATAACTGGTGCCTTTTATCATTTCTCTTTAGTGATAACATACAAATGATAATTTATAATTAGCCGTAATTTTTTCACTTTTAGACATAAATTTTATTGTGATTAAAAGTAATTTTTTTTTTTGTATAAAGTGTAAACATTTCACATATTTTTGAAAATTTATTATACAAACCCAATTGAGAGTGAGAGCTGAGAAGGCTAGATAGATTTATAATTAACTTTTTTTTTTTAAAAAAAAAATATATATATTTTAAATTTTGAGTGTATCGGGTAGAATGCATACCCGCTGATGTATAGCCTTAATTAAATTTATAAAAAAAGAATCAAATAAAATATGTTTGTGTTTTGTCCTACATTGCTCATGTGTGATTTATGAAATTTATATTAGAATAATTAACAATTTTGTCTCCTGAACTTTTGACAATATTGATTCTGCCCCTTAAAATATATGACTTGTTAAGAATTTTTCCTGAACTTTTACATTTACAGAAATTTAGTCCTTCTGTTAGGTTTCCTCCCAATATTCCATTTAAATGCTGACGTATCTTTGTAAATTAATTATATTGCCCCCAAAACTTTCACAATTATCAAATCGTACCCCCTCAAAACAAAAAGAAAAGGAAAAATTCAATATTTTTTTAGTAAATCCTAAGAAATTATTTTAAATCTTAAAAAAATCTTTTTGAATGATTAAGAAAATTAAAAAAGAAATCAAAATTTCAAGACTAATTAAGTGATTTAATTTTTTTTTATTTTTTATTAAAAAATTCATTTGGATATAAAAAGAAATAAATTAAAAATTTAATTCTTGTAAAGACTAAATTTTACGGGAAGAAGCTTGATCCTATTTTTTTCCCCTAATAATCTAGATTTGTTTAAGTAAGCATAACCTTTTTTTAGTTTAATTTCTAACATTTTTTCAAGATTATTTTATGTATTTATTGAATTTTTAATTATTTTCTTTATTTTTTAAGATATGTGTTTATAAATATAAATAAGTTTGATTTTTTCTTTCAAAAATCTTAGTTTGGTTAAATAATTTATTGAATTTTTTTAATAATTTTAGTTTAATTTTTTAAGATACGTGGTTGTAAATAAAATAAAGTTTGGTTTTTTTTTTTAGAAATAACTTAGATTTTTATAAGTAAACTTAATATTTTTTTTTAATTAATTTAATATTTTTATCAGTTTTTTTAATACTTTTTATTAATTTTCTCAGAATTAATTTAATATTATAAATTTTAAAATTAATTATTTTTAATAAAAGGGGTAATATTTTGTATTAGTTAAAATTCAAGGGTTTAACAAGAAAAGAAACAAAATCTAACAAAATTGACATAATTATATAACTGTTATATTTTAGGAAGAAGTATTAGCAAGTCGTATATTTTAAGGGCAAGATCAAGTAGTGTCGAAAGTTCAGGAGTAAAAATACTAATTATTCTTTATATTACACTTAGTTACTAACTTTAACCCCGTAATATAATTTTATAATAATTAGATAAATATTATATTTAATGTGATTAATTCGTATATATAAAGAATTGTAAAAATGTTTTGATTTTAAAACGTGTTTGAATAAAAAATAAAAAGTAATTTATAAGATAACTTTGAAGAAGTTTTGGTATCCTAAATTGTTGAGTTTGAAAGGGATTTTGAAAAACTATTTTTAAAATTATAATAATTTAAAATTTTTAATTTTTAAATTATTAAAAGAATATCTTTATATTATCCAAACATACAAAAAAAGAAGTTAATTTTTTAACTTAAACAAAAGGAAAATTAAAGTTAGTACGTTGTATACCAATTACCAGATATATACTATGCTTATGCCATAATTAGCTAAATGATCTAGTTATAATAATAATCATTTTGAATTTTTTACATGATATTAATTCATAATTTAAATAGTTTATACACATGTTATTATTACCTTATAAACTTAATGTTTACATATTTCTTACATTAAAATGTACCACTGATCACTTTCACTCAAATAATTTTTATACAGTACTTTTTTGTACATGCATGTACTTTCATTTATATATATTAGTTCTCTCCAATATACTTATATTAATATATATGCCCACTTTCATATATAATTTTTGCATTTTACTTCTTCTCTCTTTTTTTGTGTTTTCACAAAGTTATTGTATTTTACTTTCTTCGATCAATTAATATATATTTTGATTAATATATATATGGATATGATTTTGTTATGTTATTGTGCTTTCACGGATTGTAATCCGTGATGTACGACAGTCATCAGATGAAAGAGTTATTTGATCTGACGGCTGAGATTGATCTAGGGATAATTAGGATTAAAAAGTAGAAACATACCCTAACACTCATTTAATGTACTCTGAGACCCATCTAATGTACCACGGAATACATTCCGTAAAAGTACATGACAGGACAAAATCATATCATATAAATATATATATATATATATCCTATATAATTAACTTTTTATTATGCACACATATTTTATATGATAATTTATACAAATTATCCTGACCCGCCTTTGCGCATAAATAAATGAATTGGATATATATGTTGTTACTTTTGCTTACACAATAATTCTCTTTGAACCCTAGTCCGTACAATAATAAGAAAAAAATGATCGAGCTTTAATATGAGGCCATTTTATAGATCATATTATTTAAATATATACTCATATATAATATATTTATTTATGACTAATTTTTGCTTCATGGATAAATATTAAGGTACACCTTACTAAGTATTATAAGATTAGATATATAGTATTATTAGTGTAATTTAATATTAATTAAATTATAAAAAATTCGTTCACTACTCACAGTGTTTTTCACATCGATAAAATGTTGAACCCCTTAAAATATCTAATAGCGATATATATATATATATATATATATATATATAGGTTACTTGTGTTGGATGTGTTTCTTTCTTATCATATGGTCAATTTCTATATTATGTATTGGTCGGTCTTAGATCATGTTTCTTCTATTATTTTCTTCTGTCTTTTCCTTCTTCACAAGATGAGGTGGGTTCCTTTGATGCGTGCCCATAAAAACTTCTTCAAAACTATTTTATTTTTCTAATATTTTTTTTAAAAGAAAGAAAATAAAAATGATTAATTAATTAATTAAGTTGCCCTCCACCATAAATAGAGGTCCACAATACAAAAATATACCTTCCTGGCTTCGTTGTTTCTCTTACAACCAAATGATCAGCTATATATATAATTATATGTCATGATCAATAATTCAATTATATCTTTCGCTTTTGTATTTCAATGAGAAAAAAAAAGAAAAGAAAAGAAAAGAAATAAATATGCATGTTTATGTTTATACCTTTATATAATTTTAGTGCTTTTCGAACCAATTCATTACTAGGTTATAGCTAGCAAAACGACTATTAATCATGTATAAGAAAGAGTTTTTTCATAAATGTACAACAAAAATAACATAATTACAAAAAATGTATAAAAAAAAATTATTTTAAAAACTTATAAATTTTGAAAACTTATTACATGAAACCATACATTTTAATCATTAAATAATAAAATATGTTTATTAAAACTCAAAATAAATAATTTCGTAAAATTAATTAAATAGTTTTATAAAAATAAATAAATTAAATATTTTTTTATTAAAAGATAAATATTTATTATCTATTTTAGTATGAATTATTATAATTTAATAAGAATTTTTTTAATAAAATACAATATCAAAATTATAAACACTAATGTATATAAATATAAATCAATACTTAAAATTACTAAAAATAAACATGACACATATAGTGATATAATAAACATATGTAAATATTATTATTTTGTTTATTAAATTAGTATGTTTAATAGATAGAAAATAAAATAAACATATATATACAATGTATTTTATATTATTAGTATGTTTATTATAATTGTAAACATAAAAATAGACATAGCCAATTTATACTATACTAAAATAAGTATATTTTTTTTTTCTATTGTTTCTACATATTGATTATTTTTTAATGAGCTAGTGAATGAATTTTCTATTGAAATGTAATTCTTACATCAAAAAAAATAAATAAACAAACATAACTTTATAAACTCCAAAAATTATTTAATTAGAAAAAATAAACATGACACAATAAACAAAAAAAAAAGATAAAGATAAACAATTTTTTTTTATATATATTATTTGTTTTTTAAAAAATTACTAGAAAATAAACATAACACACATAGAGTGATATAATAAACCTATGTGAATATTATTATTTTGTTTATTAAATTACTATGTTTAATTAATAGAAAATAAAATAAACCCATATATAAAATATTTTATATTATTGGTATGTTTATTATAATTGTAAACATAAAAATAAACATAGCCAATATTACTATATATAATAATCAATAATTATTACCATATATATTATAAAAAAATTTGAAAAAAAGTTTTTAGTTATATATAAAAATGTATGAGAAAATGAAAATAAGTTTTTTTGTACATATTTTGTAATTAATTAAAATAATGTATACAAAATTGTAAAGTGCCCTTAATAAGAAACTAGTGTTACCATTATAACAATATATATTTATATAGAGCAATTTGCGGTGAAACCCCCTTATGTTTTAATTTTTATACACTTAGGAGGCGTTTGGTTAGGAGGAATGAAAATATAGGAATGGGAATGGGAGTAGGAATAAGAATAGGAATGGAATGGAATAAAATTTAAAATGCATAAAAAAAAATTGATAAAAAAATCATTAATTTTTTTTTCTTGTTACATTGGAATGGTCATTCCTTTATTTTTAAAATGGAATAGCCATTCCACCAAAATGGTGGAAAGAGCATTCCATTGGAATGCTATTTCAATACTTGAAAATGCAACCAAACAAAGGAATGGAATAAAAATTGTTTCATTTCCATTCCATTCCATTTCATTACCTCCAACCAAACGCCACCTTAACTCCTTTATTTTTTTTTTTTTTTGTGGCAATTGAGTGAGAGCGCTGATCATAAATATGGAATCTATATTGTCTATAAGTATTAATTAGAAGTGAAACGATGATTTCCTTCGAGTTTGGCTAAATAGAGATAAATGATTGATGCCTCATTTCAGTAATTATATTAGTTTACTGAAGTATCATTTATAGGTTGCTAAGTGTTTTGAGAATAAAATACATTGAAGGGCAGAACGGTAAATTTATCCCTATTCAATGTAGATCATCTATAGAGGATCTTTGACTATTAAGATTGTAACAATTGATAATCATAACGTATCTATATCGTGGTACATATAGAGTGTTCTATATAACTGAGAGTGTATTCAATTCCAAATCTATAGTGGTGCAAGGCGGAATTAATAAGTTGAGAATTTACTTGGTGAATTCAAGATCTACTTATTGAAAGTTCGGTTATATAGGCCCATAGTCCCCTCAATAGTTGAGATAATACTGCTTGTAGACTCAGTTAATGGACTTTAATTAATCATTTATAATTCTAAAATTTGACTGTCTTATTTAAGAATTTTCACTAAACAAGGGCATAATTGTGAAGAAAAGAGGTTTTGGGGTCAATTTGTTAATTAAAAGACTTGGTATGGTTTAATTAATAAATTACATAAATGATAATTTTATTTGATAATCAATTATAATTATTAAATAAATAGTTTTGGCATTTATAGGATTGAATTGGAAAATATAGTATTATTGAAAAGAAAAATAAGTGGTTGAAATAAAGTGGCAAAAATCTAACTAGAAATTGGTCCTATAGTGTACGACCATGATGTGGAATTTCGCCCAATATTTTATTTCTTTTTTAATTCATATAATTCAGCCCTAAGCCCTAATTGAAACACTATAAAAGGAACATGATACTCTCATCTCATCCTCTTGTCAATTTAACTATTGTCTTCAACCTAGATGAGAGAGTTCCTTCTTTAGTGATTTCTCACCTCCTTCATTGTTCTTCCATATTCGAACCTTGAGTGAATGAGTGTCATGCCCACACATAGCTAGTCAATTACTTAATCATAGTGAGTAAGACGGTGGTAACCAAACCCGAAAGAGAGAAAAGAGATCCAAGTTCGGATCTTGATAATGCTCTGCTACAGAATGGAATCAAGGGCTAAAGATCTTGAACGGAAGGAGTCATTATATTCTGCTACAATCAATATAAGGAACCCTTTTGTGTTTATTTCATTGTTTTAGAGAAAACATATTTAGGATGTTAATCAACATACTTGTTAGTAAATCTAGATCCTGGTAAAATATTCCCAACACTTTTGTCATTGAAGATCATAAACAGGACAACAACAACAATTGACATTTACATTTCCATTGACTAAAAGCTGGATTCAGATCACCTTTGATTGAGAATTGAAGAAGTTTATCGCTACTGAATAAAAGATCATGTCTGATTACAGTAGGAACAACTTGAGACTTCTAAGCCAAGAAGTTCACACGATCAAGCTTGATAATCAATTTATAAACAAATTAGAGGATATGGATTCTACGATTGATTAGGAAAAGTAGAGGTCCTCATTTTCGGAGCAGAGGTCTTCATTGTAGGACCATCATTAACATCAGATTCAGATTGAGGATTGTTTAAGGAGTTAGCCATGAACGTTAGTTAATTGGCTCTGATACAATGAAAAAAAAATTCAAATAAGAAGAGAAATGTACGAGAAAACTTTACAAAAATTTCATAAAATTAAATTGCGTAAACTTTAATTATCACTGGTGTTACTTATTTATATAGTTAAGTCATGCAGAAGAATTGATACAAAATACGATTGTATAACAAACTCGAAGAAGCTTAACATAATAAATTAACAAACAGGTTGGACTAACCAACACTAACATACACTTTCAAAATCAACTAATACTAATGTCTTCCAAACAAAGCCTACTAGTACTATGTTTGTTCTTCCTCTTCCATTATTTCATTTCATTAATTTATCTCTTTCTATTCATTGCATTTGAATATATACACTTAGTGCACACTTACCAATATTATATGACACCTAAAATCTTACTCTGTTACCGCGTTTTTCCCTTTTCTATGTCTCTATCTAATACAGCCTCTCGATCATCAATATATATTATTTCACCGACATCATAAATACATAAATATATTTATATATCGATATACACGCGGTTGTTGCTTGGCTAAAAGGCTTTTCTACTAAAACAAAATAACCTAGCTAAGGGTTTTCTTGGTTAAGAATAATGATTAATCTTCTTAATTACATAGGAGAAATGCTAAGGTGTATAAGGGATTCAGTAAACCCAATGAAATAAAATTCAAATCAGAAAAAAGTGTCTCATAATTTATATTGTTTGCTATACAATACACATAACTTGTTAGGAAAGACTTTTCAGGAATGATATTGGAGATATTTTTATTTAAAAGAATTATACTACACAGATCTAATTCAATCTACACATATTTATATATATTAAAAAAATTATATATACAATTAATATTTAAAAATAAAAAATAATAATTTAAAAATCTAATACATAAATACAAATATATTTCAAAATATAATAAATCAAATGTATATTCCATTATTATTTACAAGAAAAATATAATCTAAAATAAAATTCAACATTTTTTTATACATATTTTTTTTTTATTCTTGCTTTAATTTTTTAATTTTTTTTTTATTTTAATTTCTTGTTGAAAACATAAAACAACAATAATTTAGTTTATTTTGTTGTTAGTTATGTTTAAAAATATATTTTTAATAAATATTAAATAATTTTATATTAAAAAGTAACCAATCTAAAATAATCGATCTAATTCGTACTTTTATAGATTGAATTGGATTAGATTTGAGTTGACATGTGGATTGGATCCAAAATATAAAATCCGCACTTAGTGCGGATCGGATGCACTATGAGTAAAATAGTGTAGGTTGGATCGGATGAACACCCATATATATAATTTATATTTGGCTAATTAATTAGAATTTTTACCTCTCAAACTTTGGCATGTACCAATTTGTGCCCCTTAACTTTTTTTGCTGTTAAAAATTCTCCAGAACTATTGAAATTGTTGAATTCAAAAATTTATGTATGTCCAATTTCAGGTGCTTGATGTGATAGAAAGTTCAAAAGACATGATTCGGTACTTGTCAAAGTTTGGGGGCCACACGATTTAATACATATCAAAGTTTAGGGGTATGATTCGGTACACATGGTTGGGGAGCACGATTTGGTGCATGGATAATCAGCCTGTTAGTAAAATTGAATAAAGTTGACAAAAATCCTTGAATAAAAAAATCTCAATAGTTTAAACAAAATTTTTAATGATCTGAAAAATTCGAAGGCACGATATAGAATATGTGAAAGTTCGAAAAATAAAAATCTTAATTAGTTTTTATTTTTTTTAAAATAAAATTTGTAAATCTATAAATAATATCATAAGTATATAATTTATTAATTTATTTACAATATTAAAAAAAGGTTCATAATATAAGCTTGTTATCCATTAAATTTTGTAAATAATATTTAGACTAAATAAAAAAAGTGTTATTAAAAGTATTTTTATAATTTGTATAAAATTTTGTATTTCCTAAATATTTTTAAAATTTATAATGTTATGCGTAATTTTTCCCACATGATTTTATTTGTATGTGTGTGTTTTGAAGAAATTTTTGTGTGTTTAATTAATTATCTAATGAATATGTATGTATCACGTATTTATTATTATTATTATTTTATTTTTAAATAAATCAGGAGATCTATTAATTAATAAATTCGTTCAAAACAATAGAACGCACTTGAGAGGAACAATCCTCCAACTGAAGCACACAATCTATTTAGAAACAAGAGTCTCTTGCCAAGCAATGAGCCAACTTGTTTGCAGATCGTTTAACAAAACATAACTCAATAAAAGATAAAGCCAAAAGTAAATTCCTAACATCTTGAACAATAAGACCAAACTGTGAGGACATAAAAACATTACTTTGGACTGCTTGGACACACACCAAACTATCCGTTTCTAGTACTACATTGTCCCAAAGATGAGTTGCAATCCAACTCAAAACTTCTTTGATGCCTATGATCTCAGCAATTTCAGGTTGGACATGTTGGAAATTATTTTACTAGGATCTTAGATCTACTCACAAGTATGTTGATTAACACCCTAAATATGAACTTCTAAAACGATTATGAAATAAACACATATAAAGTATGAGAAACCTTACATTGGGTGCAGCGAAATATAATGACTCATTCCGTTCAGATATCTAGCCCTTGATTCCTTTATGTAGCAGAGCATTATCAATATCTGAACCTGGATCTCTTTCTCTGATTCTTTAGTGCTGAAACTCCTTCTTGTTGAATGTCTTCCTTCACGATCTTCCTCACTATGATTGAGGTATCACTTGATGTGTGTGGGCACTACTCTAACACTAAGTGGTTCGAAATTTCAAGGAAGAAGAAGAGTAAGAAGTGGCGGCTAGGGTTTAGAAAGAGAAGGCTCAGGTTTTTCTCTGAAGGAAAAAGTAGAAAGTTAAGTGTAAATTTCCTGAAGCCTTCACTATCTATTTATAGCATTCCACTAGGGTTAGGTTTGAATTATTTGGCATTAAAATAATGAAAATATCAGATGAAAAACCCTATAAAAGTGGCCGGCCCTAAGCAATGTGGATTTGGGCCTCACTTTTTGCAATTTTGCAGTTTTATCATTTCTGCATCTCATTTTCTCAAAACGCCAATTTTCAAATTCAACCATTTAAATGCCAATTCTAATTATTTAATAACTATAAATAATTATTAAATAATATTGTCATTTATCATATTTATTAATTGAACCATACAAAGTATCATAATTAACAAATATGTCCCTAAAACTCTTTCTTTACAATTTCGCCCTGACTTAGTGAAAAATTCACAAATAGACATAGTCTAATTTGAGAATTATAATTGATTAATCAAAACCAATTATATGAGTCTTACAAGCAATATTATCTCAACTAGTGGGGGGACCATGGGTCTATATAACCGAACTTCCGATAAGCAGAGCAAGAATTTATAACCTAAATTCACTGACTTATTAATTCTTCGTTGAATCCAGGCATAGAACTTAGAATTGCACTTTCAATATATAGAATGCTCTATATGTTCCACCATATAGACACATCATTAGTTATCCATTGTTATAATCCTAATTTGATCAATGATCCTCTATATGAATGATCTACACTGTAAAGGGATTAGATTACCGTTACACCCTACAATGTATTTTATCCTTAAAACACTTAACCCCGTATAAATGATATTTCAACTTATGTGAAATGAGTACTCCACCATTTATTTTCGTTTGGTCAAGCTCGAAGGAGATCATCCTTTACTTACTATTCGCCAGATAGAAGCCATAGATTCCATGTTTATGTTAGCGCTCCCACTCAATTGCACTACCGTGTTCCCAAAATGTACGTATCACCCTGACCCAAAAGTAGGCTTAACTAACAAATCAAAGAACACGAATAGCCTCTTGAGATTGAGCCTAATCATAACAGGATTATGATCATTTGATCTAGGATCAACTAGGCGATATTGACTTGAATAGATATTACGGTAAGTTTAATAAATCTAAGTCAAAGTTCAATATCGATCCCTTCCGATGCATACTCCATGCATTCAACCTGAGCTTTACTTTAACCAATGCTCTGGAAAGAACATAGTATTTCTCCAAATGCAAGTAAACTCTGTTGTAGATTATCATATCAGTAAAACCCCGTGTCTGATAAATCTAGGAAACTTTATTCACATAGTCATGTTTACTTTCCAAAGTGTTGACAACACAGTAAACAGGATCAAGTATGTGAAAAGGGTTTCAGATGAATTCATACATTATGTACATATAATCATGAAATAAATCATGTGAACCATGCAACATTAAATATTATTTATGATCTATATTAATAAGTAAATCTGATTATATTGAAATGAGTTTTATTTAGGGCATAAAAACCCAACAGGACATACCCAACTTTTCCCTTCTTAAAAGCTTCTACCATGGTTCCATGATGATCTCAAGCTACACAGCCCACTCCAAACTGCCCCTCTTGTTCAAATAAAGCCCCATCAACATTAACTTTAATCCTGTTTAACACAGGTGCAATCTAACGCTCACAATTCGGCCCCCATCATTCATAGGAGACAACGAAAGGCCCTTCTTTTCCTGAGTAAATTTGTATTGATCAAGCATGTTTTTAGCTGATGTTACAATATTTGAAGCAAGCCAACTCTTCTTTTGTCAAACAAAGTTATTCCGTGCACGCCAAATTGCCCAACTCACCATTGCCGCTTTTTCCATTTCAACTTCGTGCCCCTGATAAAAATTCTCAACAACCAGCTGCTGAATGTTGCATCCCCAACCGACGTCCACTATGCTGCGATGCCAATATTTGAATATTTTATGACGTATTTATTATTTATAGTATCGATTTTGGTCTTTTTCTGCATTTAAGAAACTTGTCCATTTTCCTTTCACTTTCTTTCTTATATTGTTTTTTATTTTTCACTTTCAAATACTATATATACATTCTATATTCAAAAACATATACCTTATTAAAGTAAAGTGTGAACAAATATTTTGAATTGCTTCAAGATAGAGCCAAGTGTCTATTTCAATTAAGAATCAACAATTATTTTTATAATTAGTGTCTAAGATTGAAGCCTATAGCTAAGAGAATATTTCTGTAATAATAAAATTGCGTGTGACACGAATTCAGGTTGACAATAAGTTCCATTATATAAATATATATATATATATATAAATATGTTACATAGTATGAATTGATCATAATTAATTTGTTCCATGTGTATATATAAAATATAGATGAAGCAACTACACATGACAATGATAGTAATTAATTATTTTTCTTTGTTTGAACTCTCCAAACATTCTTAGGGTTATCATAACAAATTAAATTATTAAAGAATTCCCTTCACTATACATCTTTAATATAAGTCTATTCATAATTGATTGGGATAAATAAATTACATACAAATTAATCAATAGATAAGTGGGACATCACGTGATGTACAAGTAGTTTTCGTTTCACACTAGCTTTGTATAGTTAAATAGAATTTATTAATGAATTCAAAATTTGCACCCCATATAATTAATATAAATATAGTCATTATTAAAAAATAATAATAAATTAAACTATTTTTAAATTTAGTTTTACAACTTTTCATCTAGACATCACTAAAAAATACGAATATTCGACCTAAGCAAAAACAACACGTATAAAACTACAAATATTCATCTAAAGTAACGAATACTCAAAATAACACAGTGATTAATAGAATATAAATAACAAATTATGTAAAGAACACAATAAAATTATAGTTGTTCAGTCATAACTCGGTCTGCTTAGTCTACTTTTGAAGGGAGATTGTGATTAGTCTTATTCATATCGAATCATTCATTTATATATAGAAAGCAAGTGATCATCAATTAATTACATAACCCATGGATTGTTGCAACATTAATTACACTTAATTAAAATAAAAACGTTCCTAAATTAAATGGAAGAGCAGTTATAACTGTTCTTAATTAATATCAAACGGGTGTGAATAATCTAATCGCACATTGGTCGTTCGTGGTTCACTAGGAATAGAAAGCAAGTGATCATCAGTTACATAACCCATCACATGATAGTTGCAACATTAATTACACTTAATTAAAATAAAAATGTTCCTAAATTAAATGAAAGAGTGGTTTTAACCGTTCTTAATTAATATTCAAACAGGAGCAAATACTCTAATCGTACATTGGTCGTTCGAATTCCTAGTAATGGGTGAACGTACGGGTTCACTTCGAGTTACTCACATATCGGGTCTCTGGATCATTGTGGATGTATTTGAACCTGTGTATAAACCTCTCGATATTTTTATACATACAAACCTTCCGAGGTTATCGAATAAAATTCCTGGAATTATTGCATAACGAGCATTCGTGTGTCAAATGAAGTTATCTATTATTGTATGGCAACACAGAACTCACGGGTTCATGATGAGTTTTTTTTTTTTTTTTTGATAAGAAGCAACTTTATTGAAAAACAAAAGAAACTAGTACAAACTCAAAGCTACTGAAGGTGCAATATCTTTGAGCAGACCCAAAGTGCAGGACTTGGCACATCTCGCCCTGCCCGCAACCGCATCAGCCACACCGTTCAAAGACCGAGGGCAATGAGCAAAAATAACAAGATCAAAAAGCACTTACAAACACATAGACAAGATTCAAAAATAGGATAAGTGCCCCAAGCATAAGGCAAACAGCCATTGTTCAAAGCCATAATTGCCACCTTAGAATCCGATAGGATTTTGATCTTCCTTTCACCCCGCTCTCGAGCCACTTTCAAAGCTAGCAGAATGGCCAATAATTCCCCTTCAAGAATCCCAGAGACCATATGAAATTCAAAAGCCACCCAAGAATCACCCACATTCGGATCAGCAACTTCCACAGCCGCCACACCAGCAGCATCATCAAGAATAGATGCATCACAGTGATAGCATTGCAGGTCATCCAAGTTCTCCACAATCGGGTCATGGAGATCAACCCGATCAACCTCTTCCAGAGGAACATCTCTCAACTCCATCTCCTTTACTCTGTGTCGAATGTCATTTATCAATCCCGTTAAAGAGAAGGTGCAACCTTTAAATATTACCTTATTCCTCCAATGCCAGACCATTTCACAGAGACACGCAGCAAATAGTTGAAGTTCCTCATCCCTCACTTGAGACCACCATTCTCCAAAATCCAAGATGGTATCCCATTGAAAATCTTCCAGTCGAATTCCCCATCAACTTTGAAACCAAGCCGCTCGAACAACACTGCAGGAATCAAACAGATGTAAAACAGATTCTGAAGCCACATGACAGAGAGAACAAGTATTATCAACCAAACCCAATCGTTGTTTCGAAGGAAGAGTATCGGACCACACTTTCCAAAGGATGAGCTTTAACCGTTGATGAATCTTAGACCGCCAAAGCTTTTCCCAAACACGATTTGGATTGTTGAATCTGCTTTGTTGACTTATCCACTACCCGCTTTTAACTGTATACATCCCTGACTTTGTCTCTTTCCAAAATGTGATGTCTTCACTTGTCGCCAATGGCCTAATTCGCAAAATGGACATTGCCCCTTCTTCATCAAAGCTTTCTCGTATCAGTTCTTCATTCCACAATCTAGAGCCTTCCAGGAAGAGATCCGAGACCCTCACAAAAGCATGCCTCCTAGAGTAATGGAAACTATCCCGAACCTCCTCCATAGACTCCCCTCCTCCAATCAAAACTCCAGCCCCTGCAGTACATATATGTCTAGCCTCTAAAATTCCCAGCCAAGCTCTCAAATCGCCAGCTCTTTTCTCCACTCTCCAAGCATCCATAACCTGACAATTACTAGCCTCCAGCAACCTAACCCAAGCTTTATCCATTCCCGTTAGAACCATCCAACAAAGCTTTGCTAACAAAGCCTTATTAATGTCACTAAATCTTCTCAAACCAAGACCACCACATCGCTTGGGTTGGCAAATCTCCTGCCAACTTTTAAAAGCTCTATATCTTTCTTTATCCGAATTCCCCACCCACCAGAATCGAGCAACAATCCTATCCAACTCTTCACAAAGAGTTTTAGGGACCAAGGCTGTCGACATAAAATACCCCAGAATACTCTAAAGGATCGAGCTAACCAAAGTCGTTCTACCCGCCTGAGACAAATTCTTTGCCCTCCAACCTTCTAACCGCGACATAATTTTCTCTTTAAGAAAATTGAAATCCGTTCTCTTGCTAGCAGAAAAGAAAAAAGGATTACCCAAGTACTTCTCATCCCGACCAAGGCTGTTCATACCGATCTTGTTCTTCAGCTCATCTTTACACCTTTGAGAGGTATTAGGAGAAAAGACCACACCACTCTTTTGTTTATTCACCTTTTGGCCAGACCAATCTTCATATTTAGAAATACACTGTAGAAGAGCATTCGCATTCGTCCCATTCGCCTGACAAAAAAAGATTGCATCATCGGCATAAAAAAGATGAGTAATCGGCATTGCATTCCGAGACACCTTTACCCCATTCAATTCCCCATTATTTTCGGCTCTAAGAATTAACTTCGATAAGACCTCGCTGCACAGAATGAATAGAAACGGTGATAGCGGATCCCCTTGCCGGAGACCCCGTTTAGGATTGAAGGGAGTCAACGGAGTCCCATTAAGGAGCACCGAATAAGTGACCGAAGTCACACAGGTCATGATGATAGAGCACACATGGTCGCTGAATCCGTTTGCTTTCAAAACCCGAAGAAGGAAGGTCCATTCCAATCGATCATACGCTTTGCTCATATCAGTTTTTATCGCCATCACCCCATGTTTTCCTTTCTTTCTCTTAAAACTTTGAAGAACCTCTTGAGCCATGATAGAGCATTCCGCTATCCATCTATTCGGGACGAAAGCAGACTGGAAAGGGGAGACTAATCTGTCAATAACTTTTTTCAATCTGCCCGTAAGAATCCGAGAAATGATTTTATAGCAGAAGTTACATAAGCTAATAGGCCGAAATTGATCAAACCGAGAGGCATTATTAACCTTAGAAATCAAACATAAAAAGGTGTGATTTAAGTTGGGACAAACCGATTGATCTTCAAAAAAACCTTGCACCATCTTGCAGACTTCAGCCCCAACAATCCGCCAATATTTTCGATAGAAGATGCCCGAGAAACCATCTGGTCTAGGTGATTTAAGAGGATGCATATCAAAAACCACACTTTTAATTTCTTCATGATGAGTTATTGTGTACTTTAGCCATTCGGGTGAAACACTAGGTCTTCACATATAATTGATGCATTTTGCAACTGTGTTAACTTCTCTCTATGTCTCAACTTTATCTTCTTTATGCTTGGTATAATGTGCGACTAGACCTTATCTCGGTCACACCTTCTCGCATATTTCTATCATGTGAGGATACCCTACCAGTGTGGGGAATTATAGAATTCTCGCGATTCAGACTGGACTCCTTGCACACATCCCACACCAATGGGTGTGGGGAACTTCATCGTCAGATGATGGATAGATGTCACGTTCTCCATCTCCTTCCAAATTGGCCTACCTATTGTAACATTGTAGGCTAAGTATAATTAATTACAGCAAAGTCTACCATGGACCTTAGGGTGTGTTTGGAAGGAGGGAGACATGGGTGGATGGAGAGAGAAGGAGGGAGAGGGGTAGTGCGAGATGAAAAATCTATTTATTTGGCATAGAGGATTGTGGGATGGAGAGAAGAGGTAGAATGATTTACAATCCATTTGGGCCCACCATTTTGAATCCTTCCTCAAATAGAAGGATTTATACTCCTCTTTCTAATTTATTTTAAGGCTATTTAACAATTTTTCTCCCCGAACTTTGATATGTACTAAATCATGCCCCTTGAACTTTTTTGGCCGTTAAAAATTCCCCTTGAAATATTAAGATTGTTAGATTTCAGGACTATTATCTAATTTTAGTAAAAAATTCTAACATGGATGAAAGTTCAGGGGGACATGATTTAGTACATATCAAAGTTTGAGGCTCATGATTTGGTAGATATCAAAGTCTGAGGAGCATGGTTTAGTACATAAACAATCACTGAAACAATAAAATCGAATGAAATTACCAAGCTGGTTTCTTGATGAAGAAACTACTTTCTTGGTATTTTTTCGGTGACAATGCCAATTTTGACGACTTTTCCGACACTGACAGCTACTCTGGAGACTTTTCGAACACAAACAGCAAACTTCAGAAAGGTCATCAAAATTGGCATAATCATCGAAAAAGTCACCAAAAAAACTGATTTCTTCATCAAGAAACTAGGTTCTTGATGAAGAAACAGTTTCTTGGTAATTTTTTCAACAAAAATGCCAATTCCGACAACTTTTCTGACGTCGGCAGCAACTATGACGACTTTTCTGACACCGGCAGCTACTCCGATGACTTTTTCAATACCGACAGCAAACTCTAGAAAATTTGTCGGAATTAGCATTGTTGCCGAAAAAATTACCGAAAGAAATACTAAGAAACCAATTTCTTGATGAAGAAACCAGTTTCTTGGTAATTTTTCCGATGATTTTCCGACGATAATGCCAATTTTGATGACTTTTTCGGCATTGATAGCAACTCCGACGAATTTCTCGGTGCTGACAGCTACTCAGGTGACTTTTCAGGCACCTACAGCAAACTCCGGTGCCTTTCCGACACCGGTGACAACTCCGGCGATCACTGTAGTTTCTTTTGTTTTATTTTTTTTTTTTTAAAAAAAAATATATGGAGCTTTAATATTTTTTTATGGTAATTCAATCTCATATATGTTAAGTTTTTATTTTAAATACCATATTGTTTCCTATTAAGTTTTCTTACCATAATTATCTAAACTAGTTTTATTTTTCTCATATTTATGTAAATACCTCATTTCCAAAAGTGATATTCAGGTCTAGCCTTGAGGGGTTAGGTTTGTGCTTAGAGCTCACCTAGCTTAAGGGCCCCAAAAATTTTTCTTATAAAAGTACATATTTTTTTATTAATTTTAAAAAATATCACATTTTTTTAAAAAACTAAAGGCCTAAAAATATTTTTTTTCTTATGGCTTATTAAATTTCATAGCCGAAGTAATATCATCGTTGGGTGACACAGTATTAGCATAGATAAGTTGAAAAATAATTTTTTTTTGTATCCATTAATCCAAAAAACCCTTATAATATTTTTTTATTAAAATATACCAACTTTTCTAGTGGGTACGTTGCCCAATATACTCTCACTCTCTACTTAAGTCTAGCATATAATTTATATTAACTTAAGGGGTCTAATGGGATCATCTATAAAAGTGGATATATATCTAAAAAAAATATAAAAATAGAGGTAAAAATTAAAATAAATAAAATAAAATAGATATACAATGTAATTTTCTTAAATTAACAATTGAGATTTTGTGGGTCACAAAAATAAAATGTTACCCACTACAACTTATAAAAGAGAAAAATGTTAGCCACTCATATACCTTGACTCTTAATTGGTGTTGCCTTTGGTGGCCAAGTAGAACTAGGTAACATTTGGTCAAATCGTTTGACAAAGAGTTTTATATAAAACATCACCAAACATTATTCTCATGAAATTATCAAGAAAAAAAAAGTTAATTAATGAATTTCCTTACCATTACTAAGTCAATGCACCAGTCCTCGCGGTTGTTATAATACTAAAAGGAAATGAAAAGAAGAAGAATATTTACGTTGGGAATAAAAGTTTTCAAATATTTCATGACAATACAATTAAAAATAAGTTTTGACATTTTCTTAATCAATTGACATCACATAGTAACTTAATTAAGAATTTATATAGCTATTCTAATAATAATAATAATAATAATAATAATAATAATAATAATAATATAGTCTAATGTTTTTCACCTTTTTTTCTTCACAATAAAAAGATTTCAAATTTAAATGCTCCTTCGCCTAGTATCAATATATATATATAAATTATTGTAAACAAAAAAAATCAAATTTAATTGTAACAAAGAGTAAAGAAAAAAGAAAGTAATAAACATAGCCGGACTTACATAAAAGTAAAGAATTTGTCACCTCTTGAAACAAAACATTATGAAGGATACATATAATTTAGTTAGTTACAACACATATTTATTAACAAAATATTAACCTTGTTTTAATAGTTAAACTACAACAAAGGCGCCTTCTCTAATTCTGTTGACCGTCAATTATTTCTTCTACCATGCACACCTATCTCTTCTAGTGGACAATATTTTTCGATAGAATCTAGCACTCTTATGTAAATTCTATCAATAATTTTGGAGAAAGATTAAGGGCACCTTAAGGGATCAAACACTATAAAAAGTGATATATTATTATTGGTGTATTTTATTATTGGACCCTACAAATTTTAATATAAATATGAAAAATTGCTAATAACTTATTAGGTGCCATATCGATATAATGTTGATTACTATAAGGTGCCAATATCCATGCTTGTAATTTTGAGTAAGCATACCCTTCCAAAATGTCAAATATGCAATTAGCTCATCATTGAATAGCATGGCATATTTGAAAATTGGACCTCCATCCAGTTAAGCCCTACATAAAGTAGTATTTCTGCAAACTTTTAATATGAATTATATAAGAAAGAACACTTAGCTGAGAAAATGAAAATATCAAATTGTATATTTGCAGAAATCCCTGTTCTTCTTTATTCGACCGCTACAAGATCAACAAGTCCATGAGCTTGGACTTCTGTTGCTGACATAAAAACATCTCTTTCCATGTCTTCGGAAACAACCCATAAAGATTTGCCCGTTCTTTGTTTGGGCCCTAACTAAACTAAATATTATGCCTATAGAAAGAAAAAAGGAAATTTTTCATGGGCCACCTTATTTTGGCAATTATTTTAAAAAATAACGTTGTTTTTGTTATGTTAAGTTTTTGTATATATAATTGCCCTTTTTTTTGGTAATTTTCTATTTTTAAGATTAACAGTTGTGTTTATGTTTGCAGGTAATCGTGGAGGAGATGATGACGTGTCACGTCATTTTGTGTGTGATACATTATTAACGTTATTTTTGTAAAAACTTACCTAATATAGTATATTCCTAAAAAAATCCCAAGAAAAAATGATTTTTACACTACATACTCAAATTTCTTTTTTTTTTTTTACTGGAAGGTAGAATTTTTTTTAAAAAAATATTGTGTTTTTCTAAAAAAATATTGTTTTATAAAAGAACAATATTTTCTAATAAAAAATTTCGTGTGATAGTAAAATTATAATTTTTAGCCTAAAATCCAGTATTTCTATAAAAACTCCTAAGAAAAAAGTGCCAAATTCTATTAGGAAATTTACACTAAAAACTATTTTTGGTAAAAATTTTACGTTCAAATATTTTTTTTATATATATATTTTACAGTTCTTTATAAAAACCACACGAAAATAACATGGTTTAATAACAAAAAAATAACATCAAAACAGTATAAAAGTAATATACAAAAAAAAAAAAGAAAAACAACAACAAAACAATAACAAAATAATATGAGTACAATATAAAAATAGCATAAAAATATCAAAATAATGTATTTTCTGTAAATAAAATCTAAAAACTATGAAAATATTTAAAATTTCGTATAACTGTATTTTTATTATTTTTGTATATTTTTTTTTTAATAAAATCCCTTTTCTTTTTCTTTTTCTTTTAATGATAAAAACAAGATCCTTACATAAAAATATGTTAATTTCGTGTAAAAATGTATTACAATAACATAAAATATATATATATATATATATATATATATTTATATATATTTGTAACAAAAACAGTAAACATAAAGTCCTCGACCTTTACATCAATTTGAGTATTTTTGTTTGCGGAACACATTACTATATCAGTTTCTAAAAATGTATAAAATTTCTTTAGTACTATGTTGCATGTAAATCTCCAGAATTGACATTATTATTGAGGTAAGGTAAGTGATTTATAAGGGGGCGTTTGGTACGAGATGTTTAAAATAATTTGATTATAGGGAATATTATGAAGGAGAATATGATTATAGGGAAATGTGTAAACTGTGTTTGGTTGTGTAGGGTAATATGTAATCATATTCCTATTAATTAAATTAAACTGTTTGGTTGAATACAGGAATCTTATATATTATTTTGAAAAATTAAAATAGAAATATTTTGTATGTATTTATTTAATGTTAATTATATATGAAAATAAAATAATTATTTATTAAAGAAATTTATTTATTAATTAGTATAAATATTAAATTGGGGAATTACTTCACATACTATTTTCTTAACTTTTATTTTTTTTTCAAAGTTATGGTTTAAGGTTTCTAAAGTGGTTGCAGCGCTAGTTGCAATATGGGTTTTATACGATTTTTTATTTCAATTTAGGTTGCAGCGTTAGTTGCAATAGAAGTTTCTATGTAGAATTTCGTAAAAATGCAAAAAAATGCAAAAAAAAAAAAAAAAACTATTTTCAAGTGTAAAAATGAAAAAGCCCATATTAAATTTTATTGTATTTTTTATTAATTAAAATGAATATTTCTACATATTTTATCAGTACATTATTTATTTTTGTTTGCTATGTCATTTATGTGTACACCATCCGCATAAAATTTATGTATAATGAATATACATATATTATTGCTAATAATATAAAAATAACTCAGTTAAAAAAACCGATTTCACAAACTAAATATATACCGTAATATTTTATAAATATATAAATGATAATATTATTGGTATTTAAATTAATTTATTAATTCAAAAATTCTATTCAAATTAATAATAGAAGGTAATGATTCAAGCCTACCCTTTTTTAAAGTATCAACATTACCCTCCTCAAGGGTAGTTATAATACTAAGGGAATAACATTCCAAGGCTAAAGTCTCAAAACAAACAAGGTAATGTTTCACATTACCATTCCCTTGTTAACTTTAACCCATTCCAAACACCCCATAAGACTAAAGAATGTTTAATTTTTTTTTATTTTTTATTTTTTATTTTTTTTTTATTTAGAATAGAACTCCTTATTATAAATTAAAAGTGAGAGTCATTTACAATAAATAGAGTAAATAAGAGGGATACACTACCAAGAGTAAGCTTCCTCCACCCCTAATGCAAATTTAGCCAATCCATGAACAACCATAAAATCGGAATAAGTTGAGGAAACCTCTTTTTGTATTTTTTCATAAAAAATACTTTTATATTATATTTAATTGAAACATACCCACTTTTGTGAGAGGGTTATCCAATATACCATCACCTTTTATTTAAGTCTAGCATATTATTTACATTAACCTAAAGGATATAATATGGACATTATCTATAAAAGTAATAAAAGTAAAAATTAAAACATGTAAAGTAAAATGGGTATATACTATATAATGTAATTTTCTCCATAAAATCACTTGAATTAATTTCCCCCAAAATCCCAAACAAAAACTGGACATTTATCTTATATAGCCCGAAAAAGAGGCCCAAGTGGCCCAAAAACCCTTTTGTGATCAAAGTTGTAATGTATGAAAATGGAGATTGGACCCCTTTTTTTTGTTCTTTAATTTTTAACAATGAACATTTTATTAAAAAAAATAATAAATAATAATAAGAGAGAGATTTTCCTCTTAATTATTATTTGAATAAATATAATAAAAAATTATCCATGTGAATAGTAATCTGCAAACAGATATTTCTTGTATTCATATTTTGGTTGAAGAATGATGGACATACCCAAAAATTATAGATAATGATGTATATTTAATTTTTGCCATAAATATTTTTATTTCTGAAACCCCATAAATAACTTTAAGTAGGAATTGAATTACATCTCTTTTAATTATGTGGTTTATATTAATTACATGTCATTGTGTAGATAGTTATGTACAATTTGAGTGTGTCCAAATTATATGTTTAACTCATTAGGTGGGTAATTTTACAAACACGAGTAATGAACAATTAAAATGTTGTATTTAATTGGTTACTTTATGGGAATATTTTTAAAATTGACAAAATTCTACTACCAATCGAAAATCTATCACAATTTTCTATTTATAATCGTTTTTCGAAATTGATTAATCTTAAATAACGAATTTTAAAAATATATAGAATAACTTGACATTTGTTAAGAGGATTTTACTCCTTAACTATGGTTATTAGACCATTTTCATGTGAATTTTCCTTTGTTGGTTGAAAAAAATTGGGCTAAAAATTTAACAAAATAATCACATAAAACTAAAAATAATAGTGGAACAACTAAAAACCAACCGTGAAATAATACTGAAAATTTAACACAGTACATAGTATAAAATTTACATAGTATTGTTGAAATAAATTCCGCCCCACAGTAAAAAAAATTAAAAAAAATTAAAAATTTCTGTGATGTAAATTATCCTAAAATTATTTGGTAAGTGTCACTTGCATGTAAATATGACAGTGTACACAAGTTGTTTATTTTATATACTTGTTTTGAAACTAATTTTTGACACCACAAATTATTTAAGTCACACAATATAAATTGGTGTGATGTCTTCTTAAATAACTTTCCTATATGTATATATTGATGAACTTTCCTTTATATGTGACAAATGCTAACTTTTTTTAATTTTCTTTTACTTTTTCCTTCTTACATATATCTTAAAAACAAAAAATAATAAAATCAAAGAACAAACAAATAAACTCAAGAAAGTGGTCCATAAAACCATGCAGATTTGATGATTGTGTCCCCATGTACAGCCCTAAGATCCTATCACGGGTTTTTTTCTTATTCCTGAATTAATCCACTTTCACTATTTCTACTTTGCTTTATCACATTTTCTCTACAATAATATAAAGCATGTATATAAATATATGTATATATATACTAATCACTATATAGTTAAGTCATTTTCAATTGTATATATTAATTAAATGCTAATCGACTCAACTATCACCTAATTTTTTTTTTCTCTAATAAGTAAATCCATTCAACATCATCGACTACAAACCAACTAATTGGTAGTGACATGATAATAAATTAAAGATGAGTTTTATTATGAGACCATTGGTAGCTAAAAGTGTAGTATAAGTTTTTTAATTATAATATGAGGGCTCTTAGATATAATTTTTTCTTCAAATGGGGAGATTTTTCAAAATAATATAATATCAATATCTTTATAAAATTGTGAAAATAATTAGTGTGGATCAATTGGTACAATTTAATGTGGATTAAACACATATATTTTATTCTAATTTAAATATTTGAAAGATTATAAAATTTGATTAAGTGAATGAGATGGCAAATTTTTACGTAGTTCGGGCTTGGAAGAGCAAATTGCTACCTTGACCAAGTTAGTCTGGAAGCAAACCCTCATAGACTTGGAGGACAAGGATCCGGAGCCATGTGTCAGGCAGATCATCGAAGCTTTATTACCTTAAATTTTAAGATGCCACAAATAGAGTTGTATGATGGTTAGACAGACCCTAGGACTCACCTATCAAAATACAATCAGGTGATGCAAGAGGAAAGGGTAAGTGAGAATGCCAATAAGTGCATGTGCTTCTCACTGACACTGACTAAGTTCATGGAAGAGGTTGACTCCTCGATCAATTTTCGATAATAATTTATAGCAACTAGAGACTATGACATGGAGGTTGGATCATTAACCAATACGCAAAAAGTTTTTACCCTTCTGTATCCAACGATACAAAAAATATGAACAGATTATTTTTTTTCAAAAATATCCACGTGTCTAAAGTACACAAAATGATTCAGAAGGAAAACTACAAGCTTCCGCCACTCATAAGTCCCGAAAACTTGGGGATAACTGTTATCCACGTTTTTAGAAGGAAGACACGTGACACAAATTAGAAGGTAATCACCATACAAATTTGGGCTCAAGCTTCCCTAGTCACGCAAGGCCAAGCTAGATATGGAATGGACCCAAGCCCAGTGGAGGATCAGGGCCTTGCTTTGATACACAACGATCTCCTAAGACCAGAAAGTCTTCCCAGCCTCCCGAAACACATAAAGGACAAAACCCTCCAGACGTACCAGAGGGTACGTGGAAGCCTATTGAAGAATTAGAATTCAGATGATACAGGATCAGATCTTGTCCCCTATGTCAGATCATGGTAGTATGCGCACCTCCTTTGTGTACACTCATTTTGCCCGACGGCTCGTCTAACGACTTTGTCTGCCAAGTGTGATTTCTGCCCGACATGTGCCCTGTGCCAAAAGTGGTCCGAGCTGTACTGAACTGTCATCCTACATGGGAAGATCTCCTAATGGGCCCTACAGTCAAGTATATTTTGTATTTTGCTCTAATAGTGGACCTACTTTTACATAAAACCTGAACATGTCACATGTATGTCCGGACTCGAACTCTAGCCTATATAAATACCTTTACTCCCTCATACAAAGGGACAGAAAAAAACCTAGAAAAAGCTTGGCATAAAATACTTTCTAAACTTTCTTCTTCCTCAAGAGGAACTTACAAAGTTTACTTTACTGGCAGAGTTAGGATTTGCACTATAAATCTTATTTTGTAACACATTTCTAAAGCTTAAAAGGCCAATATATTAACTCGTGGACTAGAGATATTTAGCGTCTAAACCACGTAAAATTTCTCCATCTCATTTACTTAATCATTATTTAATTTCTTTAAGTTTCTAAATATCTATAAACCGTTGTACAGTAATTAGATATCCTATAAAGTGCTCATGAACCATACACAATATACTATATAGTGTTGGGTTTTATGCCCTAAATAAAACTCATTTCAATATAATTAGATTTACTTATTAATATAGATCAGAAATAACATTTATTGTTGCATGGTTCACATGATTTATTTCATGATTATATGTACATAATGTATAAATTCATCTGAAACCCTTTTCACATACTTGATCCTATTTATTGTGCCGTCAATACATTGGAAAGTAAACATGACTATGTGAATAAAGTTTCCTAGATTTATCAGACACAGGATTTTACTGATATGATAATCTACAACAAGAGTTTATTTGTATTTGGAGAAATACTATGTTCTTTCCAGAACATTGGTTAAAGTAAAGCTCAGGTTGGATGCATGGAGTATGCATCGGAAGACCGATATTGAACTTTGACTTAAATTTAATTAAACTTACCGTAAAATCTATTCAAGTCAATATCGCCTAGTTGATCCTAGATCAAATGATCTTAATCCTGTTATGATTAGGCTCAATCTTGAAAAGCTATTCGTGTTCTTTGATTTGTTAGTTAAGCCTACTTTTAGGTCAGGGTGATACGTACATTTTGGGAACACGGTAGTGCAATTGAGTGGGAGCGCTAGCATAAACATGGAATCTATAGCTTCTATCTGGCGAATAGTAAGCAAAGGATGATCTCCTTCGAGCTTGACCAAATGAAAATAAATGGTGGAGATCTCATTTCACATAAGCTGAAATATCATTTATACGGGGTCAAGTGTTTTAAGGATAAAATACATAGTAGGGTGTTACGGTAATTTAATCCCTTTACTGTGTAGATCATTCATATAGAGGATAATTGATCACATTAGGATTATAACAATGGATAACTAATGATGTGTCTATATGGTGGAACATATAGAGCATTCTATATACTGAGAGTGCAATTCTAAGTTCTATGCGTGGATTCAACGAAGAATTAATAAGTTAGTGAATTTTAGTGCTAAATTCTTGATCTACTTATTGGAAGCTCGGTTATATAGACCCATGGCCCCCCCACTAGTTGAGATAATATTGCTTGTAAGACTCATGTAATTGGTTTTGATTAATCAATTATAATTCTCAAACTAGACTATGTCTATTTGTGAAATTTTCACTAAGTAAGGGCGAAATTGTAAAGAAAGAGTTTATAGGGGCATATTTGTTAATTATGATACTTTGTATGGTTCAATTAATAAATATGATAAATGACAATATTATTTAATAATTATTTATAGTTATTAAATAGTTAGAATTGGCATTTAAATGGTTGAATTAGGAAATTGGCATTTTTGAGAAAATCAGATACAAAAGGTGTTAAAATTGCAAAATTGCAAAAAGCAAGGCCCAATCCACTAAGTGTATGGCCGACCACCTTAGTAGGTATTTTAAGTTGATTTTTTCATTATTTTAATGCCATATAATTCAAATCTAACCCTAGTGGAATGTTATAAATAGATAGTGAAGGCTTCAGAAAAATGAGACTTTTCTTCTGACACTTTCTGAATCAGAAAAACTGAGCCTTCTCTCTCCCTATCTTTAGCTACCACTTCTTCTTTCTTCTTCCTTTGAATTTCGAAATCCTTAGTGATTAGAGTAGTGCCCACACACATCAAGCAATACCTCAATCATAGTGAGGAAGATCGTGAAGAAAGATCATCAGCAAAGGAGTTTCAGCATCAAAGATTCAGAGAAAGAGATCCAGGTTCAGATATTGATAATGCTCGCTACGTAAAGGAATCAATTTAGATATCTGAACGGAAGGAGTCATTATATTCCGCTGCACCCAATGTAAGGTTTCTTAAACTTTATATGTGTTTAATTTATCGTTTTAGAAAGTTCTTATTTAGGATGTTAATAAACATACTTGTGAGTAGATCTAAGATCCTGGTAAAATAATTTTCAACATATAGAACACTAGAAGTCTCACATATATATTACTCTTTGTTATAATGACACTAGGGTAACTAAAAGTATTGTCACAAAACAACATGGAGTATAAAAACAAAGACAAATTAAGTACTACGATCCCTTACATACAAATAAATAAGAAAACATTGGACCACATTCTTAAAACGTATCTGTGAAACTTGTTTGTGCTCAAGGGTGAAGGACCACACCACTCTAACTCTTACGGATCCATAAACCGTACTCAAGTAGTAGTAGTAATAGTATTTTGTGTGGTTTCTTTTTGTCCAAGCCACACTTCCAAACAAGGCACAACATCAATCAGATATATTTTATATTTTATTGTATTCTATTTCTTTGTCACCTATCATAGCTTAATCAGTGGCTGTAAACACCACTCTGGTGGATATCATAAACCACGTGACCATGCATTTTCTATATACTATAATCATAATATATAAACACATATGTATATATGTACATATATATGTATACACATGTGCAGCCATGCAAGATTTGATTTGGTAAGCAAAGTCGGCTACCTTAGTAGTTAGTTCACATTACATCTGAATATACATATGATTTCTCATTAAAAATTTGAAGAGAGACATAAAGTAAGAGTGCATAAATATTAACTAAGGTGCCGTTTGGTAATACTTTTGTTTTTTAATTTTTTAATCACAAAATGAAAGTAAAATTCTTGTTTTTAAAAAATTTATTTTTAAAAAACAAAAATGCGTTCTGTAACCACTTTTGTTTTTCAATTTTAAAAACAGAAAACAAAAGTGTGTTCTGTAAAGTTCATTTTATTTTTATTTGTTGATTTTATTTAAGTCGGATCTAGGTCCGGAGTCGGATTCGGGTTCAAGCCAAAAGTCGGGTTCAGCGCCAGGGCCGTGGGGAGGGGATTTGGATACGGGTCTGGTCGTAATCCAAAAGATTGATTAAGAAAAAAAAACTGTTTAAAAAAATATTGAAAGTAATTTTTTTGGTTTTTAAAATTTTGATTTCTAATTATAAAATTGAAAAGTAAAAACAGTTTTATAGAACATGTTTTTGAAAAATATTTTCACTTTTCTACTTTTAAAAACAGAAAACTGATTAAAAAAGTGTTACCAAACGCCACCTAAATTTTTATTATTTCATATGTATTAATATATATTTTTTTGAAGGATAAAATATTCTAAGTTTGTTATCCTTAAAATATATTGTTCGTGTATATCTTTTAGATTGTATGACAAGTCGACTAACAATTATTGAGCTCTAGGATAAAAAACGAATTTGGGACACTTTTAATTAAAAAGTTAAGAAAAGTGTATGATATTAAATTATCATTTAAAAAAATTAGACCCTTATGGGCTAAAATGGTCCTAGGCGGGATGTGATTTTTTTTTAAATGTTTATATATTATAATGTATAATTTGAGACTGGAACTCATAACTTTCAACACAGACGCATCCTCCTATAGTCACTTATGTTGGTCTCAAGTGCTCTAGGGGACATGGGCTGAGCTTGCTTTAGTGGAAGACAAGACACATTAATATTATGTTATTTTAATAATATTATTCATTGCTTGTAACTTCGTGTGTGTCGTGCTGGTTCAGCCCGTATTTATTTGTATTTTTCATAAAACAAATCATGTCATACCATGCTATAAAAAAATATGGGTCGTGTCGTATCGTGCTAATATTTTTAAAAGGTAAGTCCAGCACTACCAGTAGGCCCAGTATTTTCGTGTCATGCTTTGCTCGTGTCGGTCGGTATTTCTTAAACAGGCCAGTCCATTTTCACATCCGGACTTAAATTCGTGCTTTACTTTTTCATATATTTTTTTATACAATTACTAAATTACATGTATATTTCAAAGTGTTAGTTATATTTATATAACTTTTATAAAAAAAATTATTAACATTATTAGAATTTAAATACTTACTTATAAATACTTAAATTTTTATATCACGCCCTATAAATAAATTAATATATAATCTTAATTTTCTTGTTTTAATAATTTAAATTATATAATTATAATATTCTTTATTATAATTAAATTTTATTATTTTACTTTATTTATAATTAATAAATTCATATCTTATTATTATTAATAAATTATAAAAAATTTTAATATATCGTGTCGTGTTTTTCGGGCTTGTCGTGTGTCATATTTTTCGGACTAGTCTATTCATGCTTATGTGTCGTGCCCTTTGTGCTTCTCCTATATCCTGTCGTGCTTAAGAATATATTTTTCTTGACGTATCGTGCCAATTTGTAGCATCATGTCATGTCGTTATCAAACCTGTATTTTTTCATGCCTAGTCGTGCCCATACCTAGACTCGTGTCGATTTCGTGTCGTGTCAAAAAATTTGACCCATATTTACATCATTAATATACATATATATATGGAACACTTTTCAATGGGTATTACTCGGTACTAAATAATTTAACTATAATAATTAATTTTAAAAATATTAAACTATTAGATTTTGATCCAATGGCGAATAATAAAAAAGAAATTTTAATTTCTATGCTTAATTTAGCTGTTTAATTTAAAAAAAATATCAAAAATAAGTTTATATACAAAATACTTAAGTCAAACTCATTTTTTATTGTTGTCGAAAATTTTTTTTCTTAATTTTTTTCGGTCAATAAAACAACCCCAACTTATATAATGTAAAAATGAGAGACTTTTTTAATTAGATAGATAAACTAAGCATAAAAACTCAAATTTTTATAATATTACCCATAAATGAATAATACCCATTAAGAGTCCACCTATATATATATATATACACTTATATATAGAGAAAAATATAAAAGAGAAAGTGATTTAATAATGCAACATGTTAGTTTTTTCAGTCAGTGAAGTTAAATTTACAACAACAAAAATATAAGAGCATAGGCACCAAAGTGTCTAAACCTATATTAAAGTACACCAATATCAATATTACACCTCACACATAATTACTAGAGTGTCATTAAGCATTTCTAAAAACATAAAAGCATTAGTAAGTGAAGCGTTTTGGTACAAAAAGTGCACATATCATTACCCTAGAAGAAATTATTGATGTATACACAAGAAAACAAGTAGCATTTTCATGAAGTTAAGAACCCAAAAAACAACATGATCGTGAATCATGAATCATGATCTACTTAATGAGAAATTTCAACTAGTTCACTAATAACCTCATTAAGTAGCAAATCAAGAATAGGTTGCTCAAAATCCATTGAAATTTCTTCAAACATTTCCAAATTAAGCTTTCTTTCATTCTTAGAACAACAACTCCAATATGACTCAATCAAATCTTCTTCTGTTAACTTCCCAAGTTGTTCTGCAAGCTCTATACATTCCTCAACCAAGTTCCTCTCCTTCATTTCACCATAATCTCTTCCATTTTCTGACCTTAACTTTTCTCCTATAACAATCAAAAAAATAAAATAAAATTGTCAACAAATAATTAAGAAAAAAAAAAAAAGAAATGTCTTATAAAAATAGTATTAAACTAACCTGAAAACAAAGTTTCATGTTGAATAAGAAGATCATAAACCTCATCAAGAAAAGAATCAGAGATAGTATTTTCTGGGTTGTTGTTCTTCTCATCTAGTTGAATTTTCTTACTTGCATGGGAATTTTTTCTCTTCTTAGCAAATTTTTCCGGAGCTTTCTTTCTATTTTCAGTCTTCAAAGCCTTTAATTTCACACCACTACACTCGTTTCGATAATTCTCCTGTGGTGGTGTAATAATTTTTCTCCTTGGCTCATTTTTCAACTTAGAAATCTTATTATGAACAACATTATTCTCTTCTAATTCCTTCTTCTTCTTACTCCTCTGTTTCACCTTCCCCTGCTTTGATTCTCCAAAACCCATCTCCACTTTTGGTGTCGTTTTCTTCTTATCATCCAAATAAACGACAACAAAATCTCCACTTTGTTGCTGAAACGACACTGGACTCTCACGAAACGACACTGAAGTTCTCACACGACGATGGTGAGCGTCGGCTGTGTCGAAGTTGAGCATGTAATCCGCAAAATTGACTGACTTGCTTCGACAGAAAGAGTCTCGTTGACTTCGTTCCTTGGGGACCCATTTTGTGTCCGCAGGTAGAGAATCCAAACCCATTAGCCTCGCCACCACGCCAGGACTGGTTTGGCCTTGAATTTCAGGCTTGTTCTTCTTAACCGGAAAAGATTTGAACAACAACTCACTTGGGTTTGGAACTGAATCGTTGATATTTTCAGATGGGTGTGTGGGAACGTTTCCTGTGCACAACATTCGCCGGAGAACGCCGGAAAAACAGCCGGCGTTTGTGGTTTCCGATTTGGCCATAGTAATGGTACAATAATAATAATAAGAGAGTGTGATTTTTAGTACTGAGGAATAAGAAAGAGAATTTTTGAATATGAAAGTACTATTCTTTATTTTAAGAGTCAAATTTTGTCAGCAGATTGAAGACTGAAATTGGATTGTGATTGAAAAGAAAAGGGAAATGGGATAATAAATAATAAAGAGAGGTGTGGAGGTGAGAAAATTTTGGTCAGTGTTCACACTTGGGAAAAGGAAAAAGGAAAATGAAGACAGCTGCTACTCCTACTAGTTCCTACTCGGGTAATAGAATTGTTTAGTACGATAGAGGTGTACTTAAATATTAATTAATTAATTAGAGTTATATTAAATTAATTAATTAATAGATAAATAAGAAAACATTTAAACTGTTTTGACAATAATATCCCACGTTGAACGTGTATGAAGTAGTTTCGTGGGTTAAAACTAAAAGAGATGATTGGTTTGGTTGGTAGGAGTGAGTAGTAAGTAGTGGTGCTTCAGAAAAAATAGCGTCACATAGTAGAACTGATGATACTACGTGTGCATAAATAAATAAATAAATAAATAGATTTTATAATTTATATATTATGCTATAACTCTAAGATAAATTTTTCGTAATTGGATTAATGTTATATGTGTGATTGAAAATTATAGTCTTAAAATCTTGATCGAACACGTGATGCTTGGAGATTCTACCAGTTGGGAAGAAGAACTTATGCTCACAAATGACCTAGCTTGTTATCAACTCCAGCTCTGGGAGCTTCTTATAGTTCTTGAAGGCAACTTTCATTAATGAGTGAAATTGTTGCAAAATTTAATACAGTTACGTATGGCTTTCAAGTAGTAGTAATAATAATAATAATAATAATAATAATAATAATAATAATAATAATAATAATAATAATAATAATAATAATAATAATAATAATAGAGAGTCACGTGTAATATCACGAAAACTTAATTATAGTAAGTAAATCATATTTTATTAAATATGGAGTAATATGTGTATTAAAGGGATATATGAGTGTTGACTGGGATTTTTGGCAACTAATGGTTAGAGATGTATGAAAGATTTAATGGAAGTTAAGAGAAAAGATTTTTAGGTGATTGGGGCATTAATGAGTCTTAGTTCACGAGTCTTTATATTTATGAGAGTATTTATTACAGAGCTTTCACTTGGTCGATTCCCATTTCATTTTATCATTAGAGTATATATAGGCTCATAATAGTGGTGAAAAGTCGTTATTGTCATACTTGTTTGCACCATACTTGACACAATTTTCTAAATCCGACTCAGGCATAATTGCCTACTTTGTGATGGGTTTTAGGTTATCTATAGGTGTTTGGTGGAATGTGATTTATCCCTTATTTATGACTTGGCGGCTCATTATGCAGTCACTGATTGATGCCTGGGGGCTCGTACAATTAATTTGGGATGATGGGCTTTTACCCTTAAACACGTTAGTCAGAGTAAGGCGTCTGATATTCTTCCCCATGATGCATGAAATGTGTATACACTATTATACTCCTTTAGTGACATCATCTTTCACTACTCCTCTCGTTCCATCCTCCAGTTACATCTCACTCGCAGAAAAGATCAAACGAGGGATGCTTGCGGACTAGCTGGGTACTCCCGGAGATGACTAGTCTTTCATTACTTTACTTCGGGGGTAATTAGGGTGATGTGTCTCGTACCCCTGAGTCCTATTGTCACATGGCATACTCCTATACTGCCACCTATTTTGGGAGAAATCCTAGACAACATTTATCCCAAGTCCTTTTTTATAATTTTTACAAAATGGGACTTGCGATGTGCCTCCTAAAGCGATGACGTCACATTACGCGTGCCTATTTTAAATACTACTCATTATTTCCCTCATTTTTTAGGAAACCATTTTGATTTTAGTCGATTCTAATGTTATTAATTACGGGATGTTAGAGGGACTTTCGAGTGGTGCAACTGTTCTTTTGGTTTTGTCCACATGCTAACCGTTCCCTAGTCGTTGGATCATATGGCTTTTAATTTTCGAATGAAGACCGTTGGATGACTGTTGATTCACGCACCTTGGCTGGTCTATAAAAATCCTTCATTTTTATTCTTTGAGGTTTCTACCTTCAGATCTCTTAGGATATTCAAAGCCAATCAAAATTTCAAGCAATCCAGATTTCCTTCTACTCTTTCTTCGTTGCTGACAAGCTTGATTGTACAAGCGTTTCGCATCAGAGTCCCTGGCTACTCGATTTTCTTCTATTTGTAAGTTTCCAACTTTAAGGACTTCTGCTTTCCCTTGCGTTATTTTCATAACTCTACTTGGGGATATGTTGGCATGGCTGTGTTGTTGGTACTTTATGTGTGGTTGGGGGAACTTTCCCAAGTCGTCCTTAGTATTTATTTTGAGGCAACATATTTCCTTGTTAGGACTAGTAGATTCTGCCCCTTTCCTCTTCTTCCCCACCTCTGTACCATTGTTGCTTGTTATGGTGCGGTTTGCACCTAATGCAAAGCATGTGAAATTTCTATGCTTGCTCCGGATGGGGCCTCATAGGGGACCCTCATTCCATTTTTTCTTAGGGTCTGATATGGGGGCTAACTGCTGGGATAACTCTTGTCTTTTCAGATGAGTGACGTCTTGAGGGATCTTCATAAGTACAACTTTCACGCTTTCGATTAAGAAATCTTAAAACTTCACCCATCAACCAGAATGTCGAATCCTGAAGTTGTTGCTTCTTTTACTTCTCAGGTCGTGGTCCCACGATACCCCGTGGTGCCTCTTGACATGGTGATGCAGGGTCCCGTCTTAGTCACAAACTATGTACACCGTGCAATTGGTTGGGAAACTAAAGAATTACACTCATCCATGGGTTGTGTTCACCACTTGTCAACCATTGTAACTGAAAAAGAGATCAAGCCCCAGGACCTAGGAGTTTTCCACCATTTGTCTCAGGAGACTAAAACCCCCAATTATAACTACAGAGGGTTTGGGGCATGGTGCCAAGCACATTTTATGGTCAGCGTCATGCTCCCGCTTCAAGATTACTTTATAAACTTCCTAGTTTTTGTACGACTTGCTCCATACAAATTGATACCTCAAGGATATCGCCTGTTGTCAGGATTATTTATTTTTTATGCTTCACGTGGTTGGGCTGCTCCCAACGCTGTTAAAATTATAATTTTTTACAATTTATTTTATGTCCCTAAGAAGGGGGAAAATGCAAGGATGGCTTTTACTCCCTCTAAGCTCATCTTTCCAATGAGACTCGCCTCCTATTTAACTTTCAAAAGAATATCAAGGATTATCGTCACCAATTTTTTTCTCTTCCAGTTTCAAAGCTTTTTAGCATCCTGACCTTTTGACTGAGTGGACTCAGATTCCTCCACTGCTTCGAACAGCTCCGATTCAGCTTTTTCATGAACCACGCTGCCATTTTTGTAACTCTTACCAAGGAGGAGCTTAACATGGGGGACTTGGTCACGACTACCAACTACTGGAGGGCCAAACTCATTCAAGGCCACTAGTTAGTTAACGACACTAACTTGGCAAACGTTATGTGTTCGAATGCTCAAAATAGGGAGGTTGAGCAGAGTTTCCGAATGGAGATCCTCCAAGCAGAGACTAAATATCAAAAATACTGAAGTAGAAAGGAGCATGAGGATTTAGTAGCTCGTACCCAGAGCGCAGCAGGTCGAAAGGCGCAATAGAAGATAGACAAGCCTTTGGTTGTTTAGAGACTTTCATTTCCTTTCCCAGTCCCTAACTCTGGTGCCCCCGGAGCGGGTACCTTGGGTGCTTGTAAGTCTCCTCTATCCTTTCACTATGTCCATTTTGTTAAGAATTATGCACGTACCTTACCAATTGGCTTTGATAGGAGGTTATTTACAGTATGTATGTGTGACTCCCGATGGGGTAATAGAGATAAAGGGCAGGTTACCAATATTGGTGATTTCCTGGGTAGGTCCCTGATGGGGTCTGTGTTGGGCTTTGTGCCCTAAATAAAATTTTATTTCAATGTAATCTTTTTTATTCAATTATCAGTAAAGAAACAGATTTAATTTCATTACTTGTTTAATGTGTTATTTGGTTCACATGATCATTTATTTATTTGATTTATAAATTCATCCAAATCCTTATCACATCGATATTCTTGTTTATTGTGTTGTCAACACAATGGAAAGTAATCAAGATTGTGTGATTAAATGTATTCCTATGATTTATCAGTACACCGGGTTTAACTGATATGATAATCTACAATGTAGTTTACTTGCACCTTGGATAAGTGCTATGTCCTTTCCAGGACATTGGTTGAAGTAAGCTTGGGTTGGATTTATGGAGTATGCATCGGAAGGGACCGATACTGAACTTGGATCAAATATGATAAACTTATCGTGATATCTATTCAATTCAATTTCACCTAGTTGATCTTAGATCAAATAATCTCAATCCTGATATGGTTAGGTTCTATTTTAATTGTATTATTTGTGTTCTTCAATCTGTTCGTTAAAGTCGACGAATGGTTCTTCTCATGACATATAGATTAAGGACATGGTAGTTCAATTGAGTGGGAGCGCTAATCATAGATACGGAATCTACAGCTTCTATCCGGACATACTAGTGAAACGATGATTTCCATTGAGCTTGGCTTCATATAGATAAATGATAGAGCGCTAATTTTAGTGATTATATTAGTTCATTGAAATATCATTTATAGGAAGGTAATGTGTTTTAAAGATAAAATACATTGAAGGGTATAACGGTAAATTTATCCCTACTCAGTGTAAATCATTTATAGAGGATCATTGATTATTAGGATTTTAACAAATGGATAATTTATAGCGTATCTATATCGCGGAACATATAAAACGTTCTATATAATTGAGAGTGCAATTCCAAATCTATAGTGGTGCAAGGAGAAATTAATAAGCTAGAATATTAACTTGATAAATTCTAGATCTACTTATTGAAAGCTCGGTTATATAGGCCCATGGTCCCCATACTAGTTGAGACAAACTACTTGTAAGACTCAGTTAAATGATTTTAATTAGTCAATTATAATTCTAAAATTAGACTATGTCTAGTTTATGAATTTTCACTAAGAAATAGCTTGATTGTGAAGAAATAGGATTTTAGGGTTTATTTGTTAATTAAGAGACTTTGTGGAGTCTAATTAATAAATAATATAAATGACAATTTTATTTGATAATTAATTATAATTATTAAATAAATAGTTTTGGTATTTAGAGGATTGAAATTTCAAAAAGTGGTATTGATGAGAAATAGATAAATGGTTAAGAAAAATGACAAAAATCTAACTAGTGATGGACTCACATAGGGGCTAGCCACTAAGTCTATTTTTTTCTATTATTTATCATTTTTTATTCCAAATAATTTAATCATAACCCTAAGTGAATTAGTATAAAAAGAAAAGAATGGTCTCATAATTCAATGAATGACTCTTGGCCTAGTTTTCTTCTTGTTAGACAACTAAAGAGTTTGAGACTTCTTCTTCTTCTTTTCCTTCTAATTTTCGAATTCTATAGTGTTCTTCATAAAACAAATTCAGCCTTTAGTGATTGAGTACATGCCCACCCATAGCAAGTTAGTCCTCAATCATAATGTATAAGACTGTGAAGAATCCAAACAACTGAAGGAGTGTCGGGCTCAGATCTTGATTATACTCTGCTATAGAAAGGATACTAAAGTTAGAGATCTGAGTGGAAGGAGTCATTTAATTCCGCTACAACCAATGTAAGGTTTCTCATACCTTCTATGTGTTTATTTTATATCGTTTTAGAAGTTCATATTTAGGATGTTAAAAACATACTTGTTAGTAAATCTAGGCCTTGGTAAAATATATTCCAACAATTTGATCCTCCAATCTAAGTCCTCCTAGACCATTCTGGCTACCTCACTTCAAACTGGTTTCTTCCATAGTTGTTTAGGAGATGACGACACCAACAACATTGTTTAATGAATTTACTAGGGAAGTATTAGGTTGTTTGGGTAGGATTAATTCCTTCTACATTTCCTATATTTGTGATTCTTCATGTGAATGTTTTCTCACATTTTCATGTTTCTGCAGCCAAACTAATGGATGCCATCTTCGCTTCGATGGATGCTTTGAGTCCCGCCAAAGGTGATACAATTCTGCTTGCTGACTTTTCTAGGGTCACAGTGACTCCCAATGGTCCCAATACAGCAGGGACTTTATGTTGGAAATTATTTTACCAGGATCTTAGATCTACTCACAAGTATGTTGATTAACACCCTAAATATGAACTTCTAAAACGATTATGAAATAAACACATATAAAGTATTAGAAACCTTACATTGGGTGCAGCGGAATTAAATGTCTCCTTCCGTTCAGATATCTAGCCCTTGATTCCTTTTTGTAGCAGAGCATTATCAATATCTGAACCTGGATCTCTTTCTCTCCTTCTTTAGTGCTGAAACTCCTTCTTGTTGAATGTCTTTCTTCACGATCTTCCCCACTATGATTGAGGTATCAATTGCTGTGTGTGAGCACTACTCTAACACTAAGAAATTTCGAAATTGAAGAGGGAAGAAAGAGAAGAAGGTGGCGGCTAGGTATAGAGAGAGAAGGCTCGGGTTTTTCTCTGAAAGAAAAAGTAGAAAATTTTGTGTTAATTTCCTGAAGCCTTCACTATCTATTTATAGCAGTCCACTAGGGTTAGGTTTGAATTATTTGGCATTAAAATAATGAAAATATCAGTTTGAAAAACCATCCCAAGTGGCCGGCCATGTTGTGTAATGGGCCTTACTTGGATTTTGCAGTTTTCACAAATTTTATTTCTATTTTCTCAAAAACGCCAATTTTTAAGTTCAACCATTTAAATGCCAATTCTAACTATTTAATAACTATAAATAATTATTAAATAATATTGTCATCTATCATATTTATTAATTGAACCATACAAAGTATCATAATTAACAAATATGCCCCTAAAACTCTTTCTTTACAATTTCGCCCTTACTTAGTGAAAAATTCACAAATAGACATAGTCTAATTTGGGAATTATAATTGATTAATCAAAACCAATTATATGAGTCTTACAAGCAATATTATCTCAACTAGTGGGGGGACCATGGGTCTATATAACCGAGCTTCCAATAGGCAGATCAAGAATTTATAACCTAAATTCACTGACTTATTAATTCTTCGTTGAATCCACGCATAGAACTTAGAATTGCACTCTCAGTATATAGAATGCTCTATATGTTCCACCATATAGACACATCATTAGTTATCCATTGTTATAATCCTAATTTGATCAATGATCCTCTATATGAATGATCTACCCTGTAAAGGAATTAGATTACCGTTACACCCTCCAATGTATTTTATCCTTAAAACACTTAACCTCGTATAAATGATATTTCAGCTTATGTGAAATGAGTACTCCACCATTTATTTTCGTTTGGTCAAGCTCGAAGGAGATCATCCTTTACTTACTATTCGCCAGATAGAAGCTATAGATTTCATGTTTATGTTAGCGATCCCACTCAATTGCACTACCGTGTTCCCAAAATGTACGTATCACCCTGACCCAAAAGTAGGCTTAACTAACAAATCAAAGAACATGAATAGCCTCTTGAGATCGAGCCTAATCATAACAGGATTAAGATCATTTGATCTAGGATCAACTAGGCGATATTGACTTGAATAAATATTACGGTAAGTTTAATAAATCTAAGTCAAAGTTCAATATCGGTCCCTTCCGATGCATACTCCATGCACCCAACCTGAGCTTTACTTTAACCAATGCTCTGGAAAGAACATAGCATTTCTCCAAATGCAAGTAAACTCTGTTGTAGATTATCATATCAGTAAAATCCTGTGTCTGATAAATCTAGGAAACTTTATTCACATAGTCATGTTTACTTTCCAATATGTTGACAACACAATAAATAGGATCAAGTATGTGAAAAGGGTTTCAGATGAATTCATACATTATGTACATATAATCATGAAATAAATCATGTGAACCATGCAACATTAAATGTCATTTCTGATCTATATTAATAAATAAATCTGATTATATTGAAATGAGTTTTATTTAGGGCATAAAATCCAACACTTTAGAACCTAAAGTTGTCTACGTAGATGATGAAGATGATTTGGTATTAAGTTGTCTGGTAAGATATCTGGGGTTCCATCTCAAAATTAATTAGTGATGAGAGGAGTACCTCAAGCATCTTATATATGGTATTAAGTTCTCACACATTGTCAATGTGAGATTCTCTAACATCCCTTTAAAGATGGTGATTATTTTTCACTCATCAATATTGAACAACTCGATCACAAGCGAGACTTTTTTTTCTCTACTTATTGGATCAATTTTTAAATTTTGGTGTCTCTACATTTTTTAGATTGGTATTTTGGATTGAATACTTGTTAGAGTTTTGTTTTGGTTCTGATACCATGCTAGTTTGTAGAAGTGTGTGTTGGGGATTATTTTACCAAGATTTAGATTTACTAACATGTATGTTGATTAACACCCTAAATATGAATTCTCTAAAGTAATAGAATTAAACACATATAAAGTTAAGGAAACCTTACATTGATTGCAGCAGAATAATATGTCTCCTTCCACTCAGATCTCTAACCCTTGTTCCTTTCTATCGCAGAGTATTATCAAGATCTGAGCCCAATTTTCCTTCAGGTGTTGGATTCTTCACAGCCTTACAAACTATGATTGAGTACTTGACTTGCTATGGGTGGACATGTACTCTTTCACTATAGGGCTCAAAATTTATGAAGAGAAAGAGAAGGAGATTCAAATTCCATAGAAGGAGGCTCTCAAGTTTCTAGTTGTTTGACAAAGAATGAAAACTAGAATGTTAGGTTGGATTAGAATGAGAACCATCTTATTCCTTACATAGGATTTCTCCTAGGGTTAGATTTAAATTTTATTGCATTAAAAATGATAAATAAATGGCTAATTTTATCCTTAAGTGGTCGGCCATACAATGTGGGCCCCACTAGTTAGATTTTTGCTATTTTATTCACCAATTTATCTTTTCTTTCACTAATACCATATTTTTTCAATTTTAATCTTTTAAATGTCAAAACTATTTATTTAATAATTAAAATTAATTACAAATAAAATTACCACTTAATTTATTTATTAATTAGACTTAATAAAGTCTTTTAATTAACAAACAGACCCTAAAACCTCTTTTTTTCACAATTAAATCTCTGCTTAGTGAAAATTCATAAATAAGACATGGTCTAATTTTAGAATTATAATTAATTAATTAAAACCAATTAACTGAGTCTTACAAGCAGTATTATCTCAACTAGTGTGGGGGACCATGGGCCTATATAATCAAGCTTCTAATAAGCAGATCTAGAATTCACCAAGTAATTTCTCTAACTTATTAATTCCTCCTTGTGTCACTATAGATTCGAATTTGCATTTTTAATTATATAGAACGCTCTATATGTTCCATGATATAGATACGCTATGAATTATTTATCGTTCTAATCCCAATAATCAAAGATCATCTATAAATGATTTACATCAAGTAGGGATAAATTTACCGTTCTACCCCTCAATGTATTTTATCCTTAAGACACTTAGTTTCCTATAAATGATATTTCAGTAAACTAATATAATTACTGAAATAAGAGCTCTTCCATTTATCTTTATTAAGCCAAGCTCAAAGAAAATTATCATTTCACTTCTATGTCCAGATAGAATCTATAAATTTTGTATCTATGATTAGCGCTCCCATTCAATTATACTATCATGTTCCCAAGATGTATGTGTTACCTGAACCAATTGGTAGGCTTTAACGAACAACTCTAAGAACATAAATAACACTCTTGAGTCTTGAGATCGAACCTAACCATATTAGGATTAAGATCTTTAGATCTAAGATGAACCAATGATATTGACTTAGAAAGATACAATGGTAAGATTATAATATCTTTACCAAGATCAATATCGGTCCCAGTCTAGTGTATACTCCATACATCTGATACTAGCATACTCTGCCAATGCCTTGAAAAAGGACATAACACTTATCCTAGGTGTAAGTAAACTTTATCGCTGACTATCACATCAGTGTAAATCCAGTGCACTGATGAATCATGGGACTTAAGCTTTGATACATATAATCACAATTACCTTCCAATGTGTTGACATCACTATCATTTTAAATTATTATATGTTCTAGATTTAACAGAAATTGTATATTAAACCATAAACATGAATAATACATGTAAACATAAATGACTTTTAATCTTCTATTGATAACAAATAATAAGATTATATTGAAATAGGTTTTATTTTGGACATAAAAATTAAAATCCCAACAGTGTGGTGGAGAAAGTAGAATAAGGTGAGGTATACAGACATGTTAAAAGGCACCAATAGTGCCTAGCACCATCCAAGGTGTCATATCGCTATTGATTCAATTAAGTATCAAGTCTCATATGATTTAATATAATATTTTTTATGAAATATTTCTTACTATTCTTAAGACGTCACCTCATAGTAGTGCCTAATAGCAATGCCCTGAGCTATCTAGAAAGAGTATTGTTAGTAGGCTTCAATGATGTCTAGAACCACTATGAGGTTGCGTCTTACAAATGGCTAATGATATTTCATAATAATTATTAAATTAAATTATGTAGTTTTCTCACAAATACATATATTTTTTTGGAAAACAACAGTATATTTCATTACTCCAATAACCAATTAAAAACAAACATCACCTTCCAAAGAAGGCCTGAAAAACAACTTTTTAAAACTATAAATTTACACTATATTTATAATACAGTATAACATTCTAAATCTCTTGCTGAAACTTTCTTTGGCCAAACACTTTGAATTTTATTCTTACATGTGACTTTAGTTCTTTGTACAATGGTCTTTGGATTGTCAAGGGAGCAAAGCCAGATTCTTTTATTTCTAGCTCTACATAGATGATACACCAATGCAGCAAAAACAGTTGAGAAAATATTTTTCCTAAATTTCGTTGTCTTCATTCGCACTAAACCAGTTAGTTGACAAGAGGGAGTCTCCCAATGCAGCCAGTGTTTGTTCTGTTGTAAACAATCACTAGAGAAGGGGCCTTTAAAAAAAGAGTGAGCAATTATTTCATCTCCCACTTTGCATAAAGAGCAACAGATATCAGATATAACAGTAAACCAGTACAACCTTTCTATGGTCTTTAACCTATCTTAAATTGCAAGCCAAAAATATAAAACTATGCTTTGGAGCATTCAATCTTCCCCACACTTCCTTACTCCAATTGACTTGATCTTGCGTAAGACATAAAGGCTTGTATCCCTCAATAATCTTATAAGTGAATACTGCTAAGTTCACAAGAGTCCTTACCTTGTCTTTGATTGCTACTATCTTCCTCTAATACCAAATACCTTGTTGGGGGCATTGTAATCCCACCAATCTTCTTCTTTTATATACACATTATGCACTCATTTAACCCACAAGTTGTATTTTTTAGTAGCTATTGCCCAAACATACTTAAACATAGTTGTTTTGTTCCATTCTGAGACACTCTTAAAACTAATACCTCTTGCTACTTTAGGTTTACATATATGATCCCAAGTAATTTTCCATGCTCCAATCATCATTTGTTGTCCCACAAGAAGGCCCTACAAATGGCTTCAATTTCTTTTAGTATCTTCTTAGGCAGCAACATAATTTAACTCCAATAAGAGTGTATTGTAAGAAGAATCAAATTGATTGAAACCGGACTACCCACAAAAGAGATATTCCTAGTGCTCCAGGATCTAATTCTAGTGGTCATTTTATCTACCAACAAGCTACACTCCTTAGCAGAGATCCTCTTAGCACAAATTGGGATACCTAAATAGGTGAAACGAACCTCATTCCTTCTAAAACCTAAAGCATCAAGTATGCGTTGTACCTCGTAATTAGTCATCACACAACAGTATACTTGGATGCATTACGCTGTAATTCTAAGGTCTGTGAAAGTAGTTTGAGGCCATGCAGGAGATAGTAAATGCTCTTGTAATCCCCATTGCAACACAGTAACACATCATCTACAAAAATAAGATGGTTCAACTTCAATTCTTTACACCTGTCATGAAAAATAAAATCAATTTTCTAGCCAATTCTTTTCATGATTCTAGTGAAGTACTTCATTCTCAATACAAAGATTAGAGGTGACATTGGATCCCCTTGTCGTAACCCTCTTTTGGCTTCAAAATAACCATGTACAGATCCATTGATCATGAGAGAAATCTGTGGTGTTTTAATACATGCCATGACCAATTGTATAAAGTGAACAGAAAATTGGAAACCATACAACATCTCTTCTATAAAGCTCAATTCAATGGTGGAATAAGCCTTTTGCAAATCTAGCTTGATCATACAACTAGCTTTAGTCGATTTTCTCCCATAGTGACAAACTATGTCCTATCAAATCATGATATTATATGCTATGAAGCACTCTTGGACAAAACCAGCTTGATTTTGAGTCACCAAACTAGGCAAAACATTTTTGAGTCTCGAGCATATCAATTCGGTAGTTGCTTTGTAAATGACATTGCAGCAAGTAATCAGTTTGTAATCTTTCACTGTATTGGGGCACTTGATTTTGGGAACAGGTATTAGTACAGTATTATCGATCTCTCTAAGCAGTTTCCCTGACTGTAAGAAAGATATCATAGCTTCTCCAACTTCTTCTCCAATTAAATCCCAATTTTCTTGGAAGAAAAAACTTTCATAACCATATGGACCTGGTGCTTTAATCCCAGGTATGTCAAAAACACTTTCTTAACCTCTTCTTTGTAATCTATCAACAACATTCTTGCTTGTAATTCTATAACTGTAGGGCCTAGATTTACAATTCCAGTCAGCACATTATTCTTTTGATGTAGATTACTATCCAAAAGTTCTTCGTAGTATTTTAAAAAGGCTTCAATAACTTGTATTGGTTCGTCAACCCAATCCCCTGCTGCATTAACAATAGACAGAACTCTATTATGCCTTCTTCTCTCTTGGATGCTAATATGAAATAATAATGAATTATCATCACCATCTCTAGCCTAGTTCAGCTTTGCTTTCTGGTGTAGGAAGGAAGTGTAATCCTTATGCACTTTAGCATACCTATTCTTGGCTTCCAACTCCAACACATGAATATCAGAGTTAAGTGGATCCAATCCAGCTTGTTTTAACATTCAGCTAAGTATTCTCAAGCCTGCAAATCTGCATTTTGTATATCAGAGTAACCTTGAGCATTAATCTCCTTAGAAAGAGCCTTCAAATCCTTAAGCTTGGTGACTACTCGATATTTGAAAGGCTTCCTGTCATAAGGAATATTAGTGTATAAAATAAGAACAACATGGGAATGATCAAACAACCCCTCATTCATAAAAATGGCTTTAGCATCAGGGTAAATATTCAACCAAGCTTGGTTAGCAAGTACTTGATCTATCTTGGAATAAATCTTGTCCTCTCCATGCGGCTTGTTACACCAAGTATAAAAATTCCCACTGAATTTGATATCTTCAAGTTGAAAGTTTGCAATACAATCAATAAAATTAGTGGAAGATTTATACCTTACTCGATTGCCAATTTGTTCCTCTTTTGCCAAAATGTCATTGAAATCTCTCATTACTATCCAGGGTTCCATAATGGAGATGTCTTGAAATTCTTGCCGAAGCGTTTTCCTACCATATTCATCATTGAAAGCATATACATAGGTAATGAAAAAAAATTCTTATTATCAACAGTTGAAACTCCAAGATGAATCAATTGACTAGAGCACTTGATAACATTCACATTAAAGCTAGAAAGATTCTAGCTTACTGCGATTTGACCTCCCAAATGCCACGCATTATTAGAATTGAAACACCACCCAGTAAACACATTAAAGTATAAGGCTCTAAATTTATGAGCCTTAACTCTTGTCTTGAGTAGACCAACTAAATCAACTCTATGAGAAGCAATAAATTGCTTAACTAACTACTGTTGTCGATCCCTCAAAAATTCCAGCTAGTTATTTTATCCATTGGGAAGAGGAGGTTCTCCCCCTCCTCCTATACTCCCAATTTGAAACTTATTTTCCATCAACAATTATTGACCTTGTATTTCCTTGTTTCCACCTTGCATAGTATTGTCAACAGGTTCTTGTAGAACCATGAATGTATTAGCAACCAATGTGTTAGCTGGAGGATCTTTAGTTTTAACTTTCCACACTTTTGTTGTTGGTTTGAATCCCTCGGGTCAATTATACCTTCCATTTTTGAGGCTGGCTCACTCAAACTGATTTTCACTGTATCGTTGACAACCTATTTTGGCTTCCTTCCTTCTTTTTGACGACAAGAACTAGTAGCATGACCTATTCCCTTATAGTGATCACAAATAATTAGCTTCCATTAATATGTGACAGCCACTGCAGTATCAATTCCATTCTCATCCTTAAACCATATAAGACTTGGAAAATCTTGCTTCAGACATACTTTAATGAGAACTTAGGGATAGCTTAACTTATCCCTCGATTTTTTAATGGAATCCACCATCACAGGGTTTCCAACTTGACCAATGATTTTGAATAAAACTTGTTCCCCCTAATACTTCAATTCAAGGTCATCCAATTGAGTCTAAATTGGAACCGTATGAATGTCCTCCTTCTTGAAGTTGACATTCGGGCCCTAAGCCTTCGTAATAACTGGTCTCTAGTTAAAGAAAATATAGCTTTCTGAAATCACTTGATCCTTGTCCTCAACAAAATAAAAACACACCACCATATGACAACATTCCTACTTTTTCAATCTTATCCTTCCAAACTCGACGCACAAAGCCATCCAGGATCAATAAATGAGGGTTTGCCCCCAAAACATAGCACAATGTAGAGGAGTTTCAATAGTCCACTTCATCTTGAATATCTTCCATTGTTATCTTAATTTTCTAATTTGAAGTAGAACCAGCAAAATTACTATCTAAATTTCAAATTATATTTCCAGAACGCAAGATAGGAGGAGTGCTACTCTTACCTTGAGAAATTGCAGAGGCAGTGTGCCTTTGAGCTTCTATGAATTTCTTAGCCTCCATGAACTGAGTAAATTCCAATCGAATTTCTTCCCTCTGAAGATGTTCCTTCATGACTGCTCTAGGAGACGATCCCTATGTGTCAATCTCAGTTTACAAATTCCCTTCAGCAAGTTCAGCTTCTTATTCCTCATCCGAGAAATTAATTGGCTCAATTTCTAGAACTTCATTCATGGTTTTGGTCTTCCTTACATAAGTACTCAAATAAGGCTCTTTTTTTTTCCTTTTCTTAAGGGAAGATCTAAGTCTACTCTGCTTCATTGTCCTCGTCTTTGCCATAGCACCAACTCAAAGAACTGAGAGAGAGCTAGAGAGAGAAAATCTATTATTACAAAGATACAAATTTATATTTTTTTATAAATACATTGCAGTTTTATATATGTTTTATTTGTTTTACAAAATACATATTTTTTTATGTTTTATTTATAATTTTACAGCCTATCTTAAATAAAAAGTGTAAGAAAACAACAAGAAATAAACTATAAAATAATCAAAAAAAGAATATCGAACAGTTTAATATTTTAACTGAAGAACATAATTTTGTGAATAAAAAAAATCAAACCGTTAAAATAAATTTTTTTCTATATTAATGTATTTTTGTAATTTCTTTTTTAAAATTTAGTATATTATATAAAAATTTCTTAAACTATATAAAATTCAATACTTAATTCTGATATAACACCTTGTGTTATACATGAAAAGTAGCTTTGGACATTTCTCATATGGTAATCTATAGTAGATATCTCCATCCTACAGGTAGGAATGGCAAATTGGGGCTTTTTGCGGATCAGGTCAGGGCCCCGACCCGATGGGGCAGTCCCGCCTCAGGACAATCGGGTCGATATCTGGGTCTTCACCCTACCCTGCCCCGTCCCGGTTAGGTTTTTTTCAAGTTGGGGCTGACCCAATTCGGTAATGCATTAACTTAAAAAAAGAAGAAAATTAAATTTCAGTTCCTAAATTCTTAAATCCCTAAATTGAAAATTTGAAATCATAGTGGACAAGATATCTTCTCCGATTCAAGCCATAAATTCAGACAAAAAGGGGATTTATAGGAGCAATCAGAGGGGGTTTCAACAGAGTTTGCGATTTTGGATTTTTTCGGTATATGGGATTTTTTTAGGTTGAGTTGCACCTCAAAGAAATTGATCCCTTCTTTCGATTGCATTGTCTGAGTAGTTCCCCCTCGTTGATCTATATATCGCTTCGCAGCTTAGCACATGACCCAAAAAACTCGCTTTTCCCGCTTCATTGCCACTCCCATGGAAGCATCCAAGCTACCATCATTTTTCTTTCTTTCTTTTTTCACTAGCCAGACAGCCTAAATTACTTTCCAAGGTGTTAAAATTGCCTAAATTCTTTTTCTTCAGTTTTTTTTTACCTTTTCTACTCTATTATAATTGATCGAATTGGTCATCTTGATTCCCACTTTAATTTAAAATTAATTGTCATTTCATTTTTTGGTTTGGGTTCTAGATGGAGGCTGTCTACTCTAAGCTTCCTATTAGTTTGAGCATTTACAATGTCATTCTACTCTACCAATATTTTGCATTCAACTTGGTACTTTTCAAGTTTTAAACTTTTATTTAAGGGTATTTTAAAAAAAAAAATCATTTCAATATATTGATAAGCTTGATCATTCTTGTATGCATTTATTTATATATTTATATATATTTAAAAAAAAAATTAAAAAGACTAATTTTTTATATAAAAAGATCGAAGACTATATTATTTACAACGAGATGTAGAAATTTGGTAGAAGTTTTTTATTTGGTAGTTTATTAACCTGAATTTTGTATCTTGGTACTTTTTTTCCAAGCTTTTTGCTCCTGTTTCATACAAATTTTTTGGTTTCTTGTTTTCTTTTCTACATAAATTGTCTTAATTGTATTTTGGTTTCAGTCTTAAGATAAATTGCATTTGGTCAGAGAGGGAACACAAAAAAAACTACTACAACTCTTCTGTGGTGACACTTACATTTGAGGTATATTTTATATAATTACTATATTACATAATTTAATAAAAAAGTTTGAATATCTCATATATTCATCCATAGAGAAGTAGGTTTTGAGACTTTGTGTGTTGCGGTGATAATGGAAAGTTGATAACTTGCCTGTTTTAGTCAAGTAAAATCTGTATGCTTCGGTGATATAATGATGAAAACCTGTGTATTATCTGATTGTTTATAGTTAAAATTGACAAATGGTTAGGTTAATAAAATAGGAAAAGTGCTAACTGATTTTTTTAAATATATTTATCATATTTTCTAAGTAACGTTGTGCATTGATAGACATGAGAATATTGTGTTATTGTAGGTTAATTACAAAATAATGTCTAGTCAAATAAGTTGTAATTCTAAGGATGATGTTGATTTTATGCCATCAATTACTATTGAAGAAATACAATATGTTAGTAATACATTAGATAAAAATCAGAATACAAGGCCATAGAGAAAAATAACTTCTCGTGCATGGGATCATTTTACAAAGCATGAAATTGATGGTAAAACTAAAAAATTTTGCAATCACTATGGGCGTAAGTTAGTGAGAGAAAGTTCTCAGGGGACTACGCATTTAAATGCTCACGTAAAGAGGTGTCCAGTCAGAAAGGCCCAACTTGACGCTAATCCTATTACAAGCCCTTTAGTTCCTTTTAATTTTGATCCTGATTTAGGAATGATCAAATTGGCTCAAATGATCGTTAAACATGAATATTTAGTGTCCATGGTTGAGCAGAGCAGGTTTATGGAATATTCAAGTACTTTGTGTCCCATGTTTCAAATGGTGTCAAGGAATACGGTTAGTTCTGATATCATAAAATGTATAAAACTAAGAAAGAAAAATACATGCAAAGTTTAGAAAAAAGTAGGAGCAGAATAGTCATAACCAGTGACATGTGGACTGCAAAACATCAAAAGAGGGGATATATGACTGTAACGGCTTATTTTATTGATGATTCTTGGAACTTGCACAGTCATATTTTGAGTTTTAAGTATGTCCCATGTTCTCACGATGCTTCAGCACTACTTGAGGCACTAAGATCTTATCTTAATGAATTGAAAGTAGAAGACAAGATCAGTACAGTGACTCTCGATAACTATACTACAAATGATGCTATGATTAAGCATTTGAAAGGACAATTTGAGCCTGACAGTTTTATTTTGAAGAGAAAGTTGTTACATGTGTGTTGTTGTGTACATATTTAAATATAATTGTCAAGGATGACTTATCTGTCAATAGTGATAGTGTTGACAAAATTTGAAATAGTGTTGCTTATTATTGGCCAGGACATGAAAAATTTGAAAACACTTCTTGTCAACTTAGAGTACCATACATAAAAAAAAAAAAAAAAAAAAAAAAAAAAAAAAATATGAACTGGCGGGACAATATCTTGTCGGGTCGGGTCGGGTCAGCTGCAGATTGGGCCAAATCAGACTCCTTTGCCATTCCTACCTATTTGCGACTACGATATATACGTCGGTTTTATAAATCGACGTAAATTTTTTAAGTGACACTTAAAAATTTATGGGAATTATAATTTTTGTAGTAGTGTTTATTTATTTATTGTTTTAATAAAGAAATAAACAATAATTGAGGTGTGTTGTTAAGTGGAAGAAGGTGCCGGAGTTGCTGACCTTGTTAGAGTGGAATCAATCAATGTTGTTGGTCAGAGTGATGATATGTACTGTCCTATGTCCTAAGTACCATCTGCCGACCTTGTTGACTTTAATAACTTCAAGCTTTAACTCTTCTCGCATTAAATTGAAAAGTCAAGTGAAATCTCTTTCATTTTTGCTCTATTAGATTGGGCCTATTGGGTTTAGTATATGGAAAGCCCCAATCAAAGAGCTTCTTAAATTATCTGCTATCATCAAAAGGTTTGTACAAATGGGCTTTGAATGAATCTGATCGAGAGAGGCAAAAGAAGATAGAATTGAATTTGGTTTTAGAAAGTAGAAATTACATCGATGGGAAATTAAATAATGTTGATGGAGTATGGGATTTTTGTTTTGTTACATTATTATTATTATGGAATTTCTTATGTTATAATTTTATAAATAACTTATTAAATAGTATAGTTTATTGAAAAATAGTACTAGCCTTGCTTTTTCCATGCATTAAACACTTGAGATTCACGACAACAATCTTCTTTTATATTCTCCATTCAGCAATTACTATCATATAACACTCTTAAAAAGTTGCAACGATTGCCCCCTCTAAATGTTTCGGCTACGAGGAAAATTTTTTAATCTATTTTTTTATATAGTGATATATATATATTGTAATTATTTAAGATAAAGTATAAAATTTTGAAAAATTAAGAAAAACCTAACCCTTTTTCTAAAATTTTACAAAAATATTTTAAATAACTGTAATATACACAATTATAAAAATGAACAACTTTTTTTTAGATTAATTAGGATTTTTTTCCCTAAACTTTAACCTATACTAAATTATGTTTTTTGAACTTTTCTGGTCATTAAAAATTCTCCACTTTTATCTAATTTAATTCAATTTTACTATTTCAGTAATTGTTTATGTACTAAATTATACTCCCTAGACTTTGATATCTACCAAAACATGTCTCTCGAACCTTGACATGTATTAAATCATGTCCCCTGAACTTTATCCATATTTTACTTTTTTTTTTATTAAAATTGGATAAAAGTCCTTAAATCCAACAATCTCAATAGTTCAGGGAGTATTTTTAACAACCATAAAAATTTAGGGGGCATGATTTTGTACATGTTAAAATTTGAAAGACAAAAATTTTAATTAGCCTTATTTTTAGTGACAAAATAGTAGAAGGTGCATTATTGTAGAAGCTTCCTAATTAATAATTAATAAACTTATTTAAAATGCCTTGTCTATGATGTTTTTTTTTTGCAAAGCCGTGAAAGATGATTTTAAGGACGATTAATGAGTGGATGAAATTTTTGTGTTGAAACTGGGTCTATGTCCCATGTGGATTTGTGCCTTGTTTTGTACACATTTCATTTTTTTCAAATGAAATAAATTATAAAACCGTAAATATCAAATCTATTTTCCAAATGTAACAATTTTATATTTTAAATTGAATAAAGAAAAAACTCATTTGCAAATATCTCAATTTATTATGAAATCAAATCAAATAATTTTTAATTTTAAAACATATATGAATTTTTTTATTTATTTATTTTTATTTTTTTTTGAACAAAAGAACAAATTTTATAAACCTCACTAATTCTCAACTATGTTTACAACATATTGATCCTCTCTTTTTAGTCCATTAACAACTAAACCAAGCACTCTAAACTTAACAACTTTCTTAATTTCTCTACTGATAAAACCAGTAAGCCAAACAACAAGCATTGAAAACACAACTGTTCCTATTTTTCCATATGTAATATAGGGTGGCAGCCATTAAAACATTGATCACTTGCTAAAACAGTCCATGGTTATAAACCAGACTAGGCACCACCAGCTCTTGGAAGAGCTGCTAATTTCAGCAACAAGCCTCTTGGTGAACAGAATCTATGAATAAGTGGCAGTGCGTTTCTCTGTCTAGCTCACAAAGATCAGATATAGGGCAAAATATATATGAAATTTTGTAATTAACTAAATGTGTAACTTATGATAAGATTTTGACTTTAATTTTTTTTTTTTTTTGAAAAGAAGCTTTTATTAAACAACACCAACAAACTTACAAAGAATGGGAGAGGTTAACCTTACAAGCAATGGCTAACCAATCCGGAAAAGAATTGTAAAAAGAATGGGTTAATTTTTTGTCAAGGCTTCTCTTAGCTAAGCTATGAGCACCTACATTATGGACTCTTTTTACATTACAGAACTTTGTACAGTGGGAAAACTCAGGGTGTCGCTTTATTTGATTCACAACTGGCTGCATATCACCAAGGGAGCTGCCATTTGCTGAGATTGCATCAACCAGTAGCTTGCAATCAGATCTGATCTCAAACAGCTGGTGCAAGCTCTTCGGTCTATCTTGCAGAGCAGCAACAACTGCTTGTGCTTCAGCTATAGTCACAGAGCAACAAACAGGGGTATATTTCATACCAGTAGAAATAATGTTACCCAACCAATCTCGCCAAACATAGCCTATCCCCACCCCTTCCTGGTTCAGTTGGATAGCTGCATCACAATGCACACAATAGGTGCCAACAGGAGGGGCTTGCCACTGATCTGTATGAGCAGCAGAATGCACATTAGGGAGACTTTCCTTCCCATGATTCTCTTTCGGGTAGCTACTGAATACCCATTCCAGCAAACGAGCCCCATGCATATAGTGTTGATTGGTCCATTGTCTATTTCGATTCACCCAAATTGCCCAAAGAACCTTGACAACATCTTCAAACTCCTCCTTAGCTAGCTTATATCGAAATTCCACTAGCAAATCCATCATTGAATGCCCTCTACTTTCCTTAATTAACTTGTAAGAAGGCATAAGTTTCCAAACTTTTTTAACCTTTTCACAAGTCCAAAGAGCATGGGAAAGAGATTCTTCAAATTGGCCACATTAATTACAAGTTGGGTCAATTTTCATACCTCTATGAACAAGATTGGACTTTGCCGGGAGCCAATTTCGACACATTTTCCATCCAAAGAGCTTCATTCGAGGAGGCAAATTCAGATTCCACCACATCTTCCACCAAGCATGAGTTTGATCCATATTAGAGCATCGGGTAGGAGCAAGGTTTATCTCCCTAGCTACTCTATATCCACTCTTCACAATGTAGTGCCCATCCTTAGTAAAAGGCCAAACTAGCATGTCCTCCGAGTGAATATCTATAGGGATCCCAAGTATCCAAGGAACATTCTCCTTATGAAAGTAATTGTTTAGAGTATTTACATTCCACTCTTCCTTATTATTAAGCAGGCTGCTCACTGTGATATTGGGATTTGCATCTATTGGCCGGTGTACAATTGTACCATTAGACCGTGGCAGCCACTTATCTTGCCAAACTCGAATGGTTCTACCATTCCCAACTCTCCACCGGGCACCTTCATATATAATCTCCCTTCCCCAAACAATTCCTTTCCAAATGCAAGATGCGTTTTGGGGACACTTTGCATTAAGAAAGGAAGTGTTAGGGTAGTAGCTATTTTTCAAAATTCTTGCTAATAGAGAGTGAGGTTTATGAATGAGGCGCCACCCTTGTTTGGCTAAAAGAGCTTGGTTGAATTCAGCGAGACTACAGAAACCCAAGCCTCCCTCTTCCTTTGGTTTACACATTTTATCCCAAGTGCTCCAATGGAGTTTTTATGTTCCTTTGTGTCTCCCCACCAAAAATTGGCAGCCAAAGAATGGAGGTTTTTGATCAACTTCTTTGGAAGACGAAAGCAACTCATGAAATAGCTAGGAAGAGCTTGGATCACCGCTTTTATAAGAATTTCTTTTCCCGCTTGAGAGAACATTGAAGCTTTCCACCCTTTGAGTTTACTCCAAACTTTATCTTTTATGACCTCAAAAACCTCTTTCTTTTTCCTTCCTAAGTAACTTGGCAGCCCCAAATAGATGGCATGATTAGGGACCAACCGAACCCCAAGTGTGTTGGCAAGATGTTGGCCTAATTGTTTCGAAATACTTCTGCCCGTACTCACTTCTGTCTTCTCAAGATTTATTTTTTGACCCGAAAGCCTTGCATACCGCTGGAAAATTAGAGTCATGGTCTCACATTCTGTCTCCTTCCCTTCAAAAAATACAAAGGTATCGTCCGCAAAGAAAAGATGAGAAACGGTAACATCATTCCTTCCAAACCGAACCCCTGTTATTTTTCCAGCCCTCTCGGCTTCTTGAATTAAGCATGACAGACCCTCCGAACAAATAAGGAAGAGGTATGGGGATAGAGAATCACCTTGGCGAAGACCCCGGGATGGATGGAATTTTCCAAATCTTTCCCCATTTATTAAAACCGAAAAGGAGACATTAGTAACGCACCTCATGACTTTCTCAATCCAAATCTCATCATATCCCAACCCACGCATCATAGTCATAAGGAAGCTCCACTCAACCCGATCATATGCTTTGGATATGTCTAACTTTAAGGCCATTTTCTTCCCATTACCAAATCTTTTCATCTTCATACTATGGAGGCTTTCATACCCGATGATAGCATTGTCTTGGATCAGCCTTCCTCCTACAAACGCACTTTGAACCTCAGAAATGGCTTAATGAAGACTATGTTTCATACGCCCCGCTAAACACTTCGCTACTATCTTGTATACCACATTACACAAGCTAATGGGACGAAAATCTGACATTTGGACTGGTTTTGGAAGTTTCGGGATAAGACAAATAAGGGTATCATTAATAGCTTCAACACTCTTTCCCTCATTGAGAATTCCCAAGCAAACTGTAGTAACTTCGTCTCCAACAATCGACCAAAATTTCCTATAAAATAGGCCCGGCATTCCATCATTGCCCGGGGCTTTGTGTGGATGGATATCTCGCATGGCTTGTAACACATCGTCCTTCGTAAAAGAGGTAATAAGGTACTCATTGATTTCTCGGGAAATTTTGTGTGGCACGATGCTTTGGAACTCTTTTAACTCCTCTGCAGAAGCCGGCTGAGTAGTAAACAACTGTTGGAAGTAGTTACAAGCTACCCTTCCCACCATTTTATTTCCATACACCCATCGAGCATTGTGATCAAGCAGCCCCGTAATTGAGTTCTTCTTCTTTCTTGAGTTCGCTTTCCTGTGGAAAATTTTTGTATTACGGTCCCCTTCCTTCAGCCATAAAGCACGACTTCTTTGTTTCCAAAATTTCTCATCTTTGTCCAAATACACATTGTTTCTTTATTGATAATTGAATAAAAAAGATTACATTGCAATAGAGTTTTATTTAGGGCACAAAGCCCAACAAAAATAACATAATATAATATTGTTGTGAAAACTAGCATACATATTTTTGTATGAAAAAAATTAAATCATTCAAAATGTCGAAAAGGTTATACATCCGTATTTTGTATTTTATTTATTTTTTTTTTTTTGTCATTTTTAGATAGTATGAAAAAATAAAAAAAAAATACTATTGGAGAAAATGAAACTATTGGAAAAGGGAAACTTACAAAAATACTGGAATTTGAGTTAATTTTTACAAAAATACTGTCACACGGAAATCTTTTCAAAAGTGTTTTTATAAAACACCAGTAAAACACAAAGCAAAACAACTCAAAATAATAGTAGAACATCAGTAAAACACCAGTGAAAACTTAAGACAGTATACTGCAGTATGAAACTTATAAAAAAATACAGTAAAAAAGTAAAAAATACCGCCTGACAGTATCTTTGTAAAAAAATAACAAAAGTTAATATACCATGTAAATTTCCCTTGAAAAATAATGCTTCATTTCAAATATTTCTTTAAATTGGACCCACAAGCCCACCACCTAAATGCCTAAAAGGCTGATAATGACCCCTTTCATTTTAAACAATTTTAGACATTTTAACGATTTTTTTGATTTTATTTATAGAAAATACAGTCTTTTTTATGTTGTACTCTTGTTAATGTATTATTGATTTTTTGTTATCTGTGTGTTATTTTGATGTTATTTAAATTTTATTTTCATTTTACTTTTATGTAATTTTCTTTATGTTTCTATATAAAATCATAAAAAAATATATAAAAAAAATTAAAAGTAAAAATACAATTTTTTTTACAAAAAAATAAAAATAAATAATACCTTATATAATTATTCCTTCAAAAAAAGCGTCGGTATCTCAAAATCAAACAGAATCCATAAAAAATCTTCTCTTGTCCAAAAAGTACTTTTTGTTATTTAAAGAATTATACAAGGGTAGTTATATTTGCACCCCATAAAATTATAAATACACCCCATTATTAAAAAAAATATACACTTAAATAATTTTTAGGGGTTTTTTTTTTTATTTTTACACTTGAAAACAGTTTTTTATTTATTTTTTTTTTTTGCATTTTTACGGAATTCTACATAGAAACCCCCTACTGCAACTAGCGCTGCAACCTAAATTGTAACAAAAAATCGTATATAAACTCCTATTGCAACTAGCGCTACAACCACTTCAAAAACTCAAACCGTAAATTTGAAAAAAAAAGTTTAAAAAATAGTATATGGAATAATTCCCTTAATTTTCAAAAATTACTCTTAATATTTTTTTAAATATTTTCCTCACATTATTTTATGTTAATTTCAATACTTATTTTGATTTTATTTTCATAATTTTTTCTAATTCATGTATATATATATTTTTATTTTTTTTTTCTAAGAAAGTTTTATATAATTTTTTATTTTTATTTTTTTGCCATAATATTTAAAAAAAAATAATTTATTTTTATTTAATAGGTATATTTTTTAAGAATATGAATTAGAAAGAAAGAGTTAAAATATAAATTTTATATAAAATAATAATTATTAAAATGGAGTGCCTTAAGCCTTTAAAAAATTTTAGAGTATAAATAAAATTTCTTATTATACAATTTATTTAAATACCAATTTTAACCTATTATTCTCATAATATCAGAATAATACAACTACATACTTACTATTTTCACCTTGAAAAACACAATTTTATAACCATAAAATGAAAAAGAATGTTTTGCAAAAAAAAAAAAAAAATGAAAAAGAATGGCAAGTGCCAAGTGCACATTTTATTTTTAAATGATCAAAATATCCCTTAAATAGAATATAATTATTTAACATAATAATATTAATAAAAAGGAATAAATATTGTTCAGGTTGTATAAAAATGGAAAATTATTTTTCTTCTATGATATACAAATTTCTCTTCACTATAAATAGCTGCACTAAGATAAATGGTAACCTTACACTCTACTTATTTTTCTAGCTGATTTTTAAGAAATAAGCAGAGCAACAATAATTTAAGATGATAAATTTTGTGTCATCTCCCCAAGTGGTACCAAAAGCTCAGACAATGATTAGCTTTTGCTGTATGAAATTGAAACTTTACTTGAGCTTGAAAGATCACTTAAGATCAGGATCAGTTTTGTAGTACACAACATCACCAGTGTCACTAACATAGTGATCTTGTTTCAAGCTTCTAATCAAAGTACCTATCAAGTGAAACGGTAGAGGACCCGATTTCTTCGGCTCTCTGTAGTATTTCCCTATCACTGGTTTAGCTGCCTCAGTCTGCAAGAAAAGCCAAAACGAAAAACAGATAAACAATCAGGGCTCTGTTGGTATTTAGAGAATATTGCTTTGAATATCATGAGTAGCATAATTGTTACCAAATCATAGGCAAAAATACTTACTGCTTCCACCAAGTGGTAGTGAGGAATTTGAGGGAAAAGATGGTGGATTACATGAGTTCCAATATCATGATGAATGTTGTTAATCACTCCATAATCGCGATCAAGTGTCGTGAGCCCTCCTCTTAAGTAACTCCATTCCTAATCCACACAATCAATATATCACAAGAAATTAACATCTTTGAAAACAAAACATTTCATGTGAAGATGAAAGACTTTCTTAGATAAGATTTTCTTATGTTTTTTGGCCTATTAAGGAAATAACCAATATCTTGATTTGACCCCTCTGAAAACAACATATCTAACTACTTAACCATACCTTTCCGCGGTACCATGGTAATTTTTCTTCATGGCCATGGTGATGCAAGTATGTCACTAAATCCAGCCACATGACAAAAACCTAAACATTAAAACAAAGTAAGATACAAATCCCTTTGAGAGTTTTGTTCAATCAAAACTCTATGATTTAAGATTATATTTACCCAATAAGGAATGCCATAGAGCTTAAGCAATTGAATAGGACCCATCACAAAGCCCAAACCAACAAGTATAGCAGCCATAGCTGTCCAACATAAAGTGGAAGTGATCACATCTTTCTTCTCACTTGGAACAAACAAGTCACTATTTGGATGAAAATGGGAACCAGCCTTTCCTGGACTTCTTCCCCACTGTGCAAAGAAAATGATCAATTAACAACACAAATAATGATAATCAATCTCATGGCTAAATTGATCAACCAAGACTATTATAATATAAACTTACGAGGTAGAAAGGATAAGCAAGCATTGGAAATGGTAGAGTAAATCTCAAACTTTTTGTGATGTTATCCAGTTTCCTGTAAATTCTTTCAGGTAACTGCAAAAGCAATATGGAAAAAATTTATGAAATGGGCAAAGAAGCAAGCAATGAAAATTGAAACAAATAAGAGGTGAAAACAAAATCTAACCGGATGCCATGATTCATCATTCTCAACATGGCCATGGTTTTGGTGATGAGTCCTATGGCTGATTCTCCTGAAAAATGAACATTAACATAATTAAAAGACATATATACATACATACATATATAGAGATATTTTTGGTTTAAGAGCATACCATCCATGATAAGGTACAAGAATTGAGGAATGCAAGAGATGCCCAACTACACTGTTCAGCTTATGATCGTTTGAAAAGCTTCCATGGCCACTGTAAAATCAAAAACAAAAACAATACCAATTCAAACAATAGCCAAAACCATGATCCATCCAATTGTTAAAAGAGAAAGATAAAGAAGAAGATGAAAGTGAAGGTAGAGAATATTACCAGTCATGACCAAGAACAAATAGAGCCCAAAACATAGTCCCCTGAGCAGCCCAGTACAAAGGCCAAACAACCCAGTTGTTAATAGAAGCAGCAGCCGCAGCCAACCCAAATATGATAGCCACATCTCTCACCACATAGCTCATAGACTTCCATGGATCCTTAACCCAACAATGTTTTGGAATAGCAGCCCGAATATCAGCCAATTTGAAAGGTGGAGCCGAGCCAGGATCAAATTTGATTCCCTCTTCTTCTTCTTCTTCAACTCCATTAACGATTTCCTCTACTCTCTCTCCTCTGTCTTCCTCTTCTACAAAAGCAACCTTCAATGGGGCGCTCACTCTCACCTCAAAACTCCTCCTTTTCAAAAACCCAGTTGAGAAATTCACCTTTGGGAATCTAAGATCCGCCGAGCTCTTGTTAGAACTCAAAAACCGAGTCTTTGTTGTTGGGTTGGTTGAGGTAATCCCTGTTCTGGGTCGAGGAAAATTTTGAGGGAGTGGCTTTAATCCACATTCTGACAAAACCCAACTCGCCATTGGAGAAGAAAAAGAAGAACACACCAGGATTTCAGTTCCTGGGTGTCACCTCAAAATCTTAGACGGCAAAAAACTTCAGAGAAGAAGAAGAAGAATCCAAATAATATATATATATATATAAGAAAATAGGTTTGCAATGTAAAATATCTTAAGAATATTTATAAAAGAAAAAAAGTGAATATTTTTTAATTATTATTTATTATTAAACGGTTTCACATTTGCCTAACAATAAAGACTAGACCTTTTCAGTTTTCACTATTCGACTCTTGAATAAAGAAAAGAGAAGACTAAAATTTTTTAACAGAAAAAACTTTGAATTTTGAAGTATGGTTTGTTGTTGTTGTTGTGGAAGTCGTTTGGTATTTATATAGGATGGGTTTGATTTTATTTGGTGTATGATTCATATGTGTTTCTTTTTCTAGTGTGAAATTTGGCTCAACTTGTTGTGTTTGTGGTCATTGACTTGTTTCTTTAGAGTAAGTTGAAAAATGGTGATCCAATAGTGTTGGATTTAGAGGTCGGTGACTCCCATAAGTTAACCATTTTTTTTGTCTAATCAAAAGATTTGAGAGATTGGGTCAAGTTGGATCTAATACTCTCTCAAGCAAGACCATTTTAGGTTTTTTGATAGGCACGAAATTAGCACTAGCACAACCCGACATAAAAAAAAAATGTACCTAAACACAACATAGTACAACACAAAAAAAGAAAAAAAAATATAGATTTAGGTACAATATGGTATAAGAAAATATGTTGGTTTGTACTGACGAAACTGGAGAAAAATTACAGTTTTACAAACATTAAGTACCTATGTCGTTAAAAATAAACATTGAATTTATGTCGCTTACAAACTTAACTTTGAGTACTTATGCGGCTATTTACCTTAAGTATTAATATATTGTTCCAAAATTATGATAGAATAAAATTGAACTAGATCTTCTAAAAAAAAAAAATTGAACTAGATCATATTTATATCTATTCTATATAAAATGTGGCTATGTAGTAAAATTTTTGGTTTAACGGTATTTTTTAATTTTTTATGTTAATTTTAACCGAATATATTACTTAATAAAATATTCTTTATTAGTTTTATAATATTATTATATATATTTAAAAATAAAAAATTATGTTAATATTTTATATAAAAAAATTTAATTTTAATTTAAAATACTTAAAATATTGTATATATTTTTAACCACATTTTTAATTTTGTTGGTTGAACTTTGAATTAAAAGAAGAGATAATTTCACTCAATGAGGCACACAACAATTCACCATAATATATTACTTGAATTTTACTGTACATATAAAATACTATATATATAATCACACCCAAATAACACACCAACCTAACTACAATAACTAAAAAAAAATTCTCAAAAGACCAAAATCTTAAATCCTATTTCAAAAATTATAAAAAAAATATATATTATCTAATTAAAAAAAATATACATCTATTTGTAGTTAACATTATCTAATTAATTTGTACATATCTCTACTCTAAGATCATAACCACCAAAAAATAATTTCCTTTTTTGGATATAAGTATTTTTGACAAATACTTATAAAAAATAAATAAATAAAATTAAATATGAACATAAAATGAAACAATAGCACCTATTAAAAAAATGACACTACATAAAACTATTTTGAATACCTCTATTGAAGCATTACCTTATACAATATATGAATTATGATGAATAAAATATGTTAGTTACAATAATAGTTATTAATTAATAAACATGCACTCAAGAAATTATAAAAAGAAAATTAAAATATTTATGCAAATTAGTTAGATTTTTTTTCTATTTTTAAACGTGATAATTAAATTAAAATGAGATAAATATTATTTTGTATTTGTGTTTTGCAAAAGTTATTAATTAGACTTATTGTTTTTTTAAATGACAAAATGGATCCTGTATTTTTTAAAATTGTACAAATAGGATCTTGAACTGATTTTTTGTCAAAATAAAATTTAATATTAATCCGATCTAAATGTGTTGTGATAAAACTGTTTACATTTTCTAAATCTGTTTGTGTTAGGAATTCTCTTCAAATTGGTTATTTTTTTAAAAAAAAAAAAGTTGTCAAAACTTAAGCTTAAGGTCTTATTTTTATTATTTTGGAAAATACAAAGTTCATTTTATTATTTAACAAAATATAAAGTCCAAATAATAACTTTTACAAAATACAAAATTCAAAATGATATTTAGCCTCAAATGGGAAGGATACACATTAAGTGGATTTTCCACTATCTCTTTTGGGCCAACAACACGCGTTGTCCTACCCTAGCTAGTCTACCTTAAAACAACACACACCCACATATATATTTTCTTTTCTTTCAATATGGTCATAATATTAAATAAATATCACATATGAATCTCATGTAAAGTTTCCTTAAAAATAAAATAAAATAAAATAAAATCATTATAATAATTATCATGTCCGTCAAGTCAATAAGGCAAGCCTATATTTATATCTTTTTTTTATGTATTTAGAACCATTACAATACTCACATTTCTTTAAATAATGGTCGGTATATTATATTATATATAATTATGGTCGGTAGAGATATTTATTTAAGCATGCATGCACCTTCTTCACGTTCAAATGAAATTAATAACAATTATTAGTATTTTATAATAATAAAAGATAAGTTAAAGTTATTAGTTATGTTACGTTACATGGAATAATGGATTATACATCTAAGTTGGTCTTTCAATCAATATTCAATAGTCAGTTTCTGACCATATTATAAAATTCACACTACACTGGACCAAGCTGCCTCCTTTGGGTGTTGAGGAATTAGCTTGGTCGAATTCTTTTTAAACTAAATCAGTATAACGATTTTTAAAATATTAGAAACTCAATTAGACTAATAAATTTTTTAAACCAAACTATTAAAAACGATTTGATTTAGTTTGAAACTACAATTTAAGTAAAATTTATAATTATTTTTTTTTAAGTAATTGTAATTTTTACCAAGTTTTTACATTTACTTTCTAAAGTATATATTTAACATGATAAGTAATAAGTCTATATAATAACAATATAAAAGTCAAAACACATAATATAAAAATTCAAAATTTATGCGATAAAAAACTTCACATAAAAAAATTTAATTTTTAGTCCTTTAAACCCATTTAATTAAATTAGATAATTAATGGAAAAATTAGGTAATTAATTGTAAAATTTATTTTATTAGATAGTCATATATATGGGATTATTTCATAAATACACAAAAACAATAACAAAAATACAAAAATACAGTTGTACAAAATTTTAAATAGGGCCAAGATGCAAAATGGCCCTAAATCTAACAATTAAGGTGCCGTTTGGTAACACTTTTGTTTTTTAATTTTTTAATCACAAAATGAAAGTAAAATTTTTGTTTTTAAAAAATTTGTTTTTGAAAAACAAAAATGCGTTCTGTAACCACTTTTGTTTTTTAATTTTAAAAACAGAAAACAAAAGTGTGTTCTATAAAGTTTATTTTTATTTTTATTTTTTGATTTTATTTAAGTCGGGTCTAGGTCCGGGGTCGGATTCGGGTTCAAGTCAAAAGTCGGGTTTAGCGCCAGGGCCGTAGGGAGGGGATTTGGGTCCGGGTCTGGTCCTAATCTAAAAGATTGATTAAGAAAAAAAACTGTTTAAAAAAATATTGAAAGTGATTCTTTTTGTTTTTAAAATTTTGATTTCTAATTATAAAATTGAAAAGTAAAAACAGTTTTATAGAACATGTTTTTGAAAAATATTTTCACTTTTCTACTTTTAAAAACAGAAAACTGATTAAAAAAGTGTTACCAAACGCCACCTAAGTTAATAAATGTCTATTTTTTAAAAAAATTAACAAAATATCATTTTAGTTAAAAATTTGATGATAAGATTACAATTATAACCTTAAATAATTAAGTATTTGGTATAGTTATTTTGCACAATGGTATATCGTTTTTATGTGCAATAATATATTAAGAAAAACTGAAAGGTAGTATATATATATTTTGAAATAACTGAAAGGTAGTATATTAGTTTAAGATTGTAGTATATTATTTTAATGTGCTATGGTATATAATGAACGAAAGACGGAAATTAAAAAATATGAAATATTAGTTTAAGTTTGAGGTATAGTTATATTTCACTAGGAAATATTGTCTTTATGTTCATTAGTATATCATGAAGGAAAGAAAAAGAAAAAAAAAACATGTGGAATATTAAATTAAATTTTTAGTATATATATATTCCACTATATTAGTGGTATATTAATTTTTCATTATAGTATTTATGCTTATGATTGCAGAATATAGTTTTTATATGCTATTATATATCGTGGAAAAAAATCATTTAATAGTATATTAATTTATGTTTATGGTATATTTATATTGGTCTAAGGTATATCGTTTGTACGTGATATGTATATCGTGAAGGATATAAAGAAAAAAAAAAACTATTAAATATAAATTTAAGTATGAGGTATAGTTATATTTGACTGAGGTATATCGATTTTATGTTCATTGGTATTTCATGAAGGAAACAACAAGAAAAAAAACTTGTGGAATAGTAAATTAAATTTTTTGTATAATTTTTTTTTTCACTATGCTGGTGGTATATTAATTTTTGATTATGGTATATCTGTTTATGATTGTGGTATATAGTTTTTGTATGCTACTGTGTATTGTGGAAAATAATTCATTTAATAGTATATTAGTTTAAGTTTGTGATATATGTATATTGGACAAAAGAATAAAATATATAATACATTTTATATAATAAAAAAAGACAAAAATTCGGTAGAGAGGTTTTGATTTATTATTTTTCATAATTTCTATTAAAGGAATAAAACATATAATACCTTTTATATAATGAAGGGTATTTTAGGTATTAAAAAGTAAAAAAGGACATTTACTTTATTATTTTAAAAAAGGGACATTAACTATCTATAGAGTTAGAAATAGGGCCATTTACTTACATTTCTCTTTTAAATATTTTTACGAATTTAATGATTTTATTTACAGAAAATACGGTCTTTTAATGTATTTTTATATTGTACTCTTGTTAATTAATTTGTCATTGATTTTTTGTTATTTTTTGTTGCTGTTTAGATATTATTTTCCTATTAAATTTCTTATTGTTTTCGTGTTGTTTTTATAGAATACTATAAAAATATAGAAAAATAAATATTTAAATGTAAAAATATAAAAAATTACAAAAGGTAATGTTTTATGTAATTATCCATACAGAATATATATATTAAGTATTTATTATAAACGATCCGGTCTAATGTAGTGGTTAGTTATTTATTACGAATTACAATCAAATCATTAAGAGGTGAACAATCTAAATTAACCAAACCACCCAAAATAGTCTTGTCAATTACGGGCTACAACAGTTCGGATTGTCGTAGTTTGACAGTTTATATAAATAACATTAATGACCCAAGGTCGACCCTGGGTATAGACGGGCTAAGCGCGCGCTTAAAGTTCACTCATTTTAGGGGTCCAAATAAAAAAATATTTTTTAAAAAATATACATATTTTTTAATAATTTTTAAAAATATCATTTATCTTTATAGTAACTATAGTAAGGACTTTTTTTTTTTTTTATGACCTATTTCTAAAGACTGACCACATATGTTATCTTTCAGAACTTGTTTTACTGATAAATATAATAAATTCTGCTTCAAAAAATAACATAATTTGTAATTACTAATGTTGATTACCATTCATTCTTTATCGAAGTTGTAATTTATAAAGGGAAATTTGATAAATTATGCTTAAACATTAGAGGTGGTGTTTAATTATGCTACCCTTTAAAAAATTTTATAACTATTCTCATCTTTTAATAGTGACCCCAAAATACCCCTCTCCTCTAACCCAAAAAATTTTCCTCTTCTCCCTCTCATCTTCATTCACGCACTCTCTCTCTCCTCTTCACGATCTCTCTCTCTCTTTCACTCTCTCTCACTCTTCACGCACTCTCTCTCTCTCTTCACACACACTCCCTTTTTGTCACTGCCGCCGATCGACCCTCTCCCGGCCGACTGCCACCTCCACCATTTTCACCCTCAACCTCCACCTCACTCAACAAAGCAATGGGTAAGTGTTTTTCTTAGTAAATAGTCTAGTTTTTTGTTGAATTGCATGGATCTGAACATTGTTAGTTGTAATATGTGACTTTTGTGTCCTTGAAATGGAGGTAGAGTTTGTGGCAAACAGTCTGTGGTTTTCTGGGTTTTTTTGTTTTTTGCGATTTTATGCGACATCATGCGATGTTTTGTGCGATTTCATGAGAAATCTGAGGTTAGGGATGACATGATTAATTTTGGCGACTTTGTACGATTATTATACGATGTTATGTGCGATAATGATGTTTGGCGATTTGTGTGCGATATGTTGTGCATCGTTATGCGATTTTGTTGACTATGTGATATTGTGCGACTTTATGCGATTTCTTTCCTTTGTTGTGCGATTTTTGTGCGACATCATAACTGGTTTATATCATATTTGTGTAAAGCGATTATTGTACGATATTGTGCGATACTGTGTGCGATATAGTATGGTATTTTTAAATGTAAGTTTGTTTGTTTTTCTTTGGGATAGATTCATCTGTATTTGTGCCTGTACTGTATGATGGCGTTTGGACTTTGGAGGGTTTGAACTGGGTATTTGATTCCTCAAAAAGTAGGACATTGATATTGGACATTGATCGTACACCGAAAAAGTTGCATGAAGTTTTGCATGAGGAGTTGGAGGTGGACCCCTTGGTGTTTGAATTGAAGTTAGAAGTTCTTTACATGTACATGAAAGGCACTAAGTTTCCACCTGAGGTTTTAGTGAAAGATAGTCAACTACGAGTGTTCTTGAGCATGAAGGCAAAAATGAGTGTGGACAACTTGTTGCCACTATTTGTGACTAAGGTGAAGAAGAATGTGAATTTGGAGCAGACTCCCCGAAATGTAACCCCTAGAAGTGTTGTTGGGACCTTTGTCCCGCAAACCGATACGGGGGTTGGTTTGGACGAACTAGTTGGCACTAATGTAGATGATGAGAGAGTGGGTATCGAATTTCATCATTCAGATGAGTTCGATGCTCCCTTTTACAACAATGATCCTGTGGTCGATTTGGGTGTGGATGATGATGTGGCTGCTGATGTACCTCCCCTGAGGATGGAACTAACTCCAAGCAACCAAGTAGAGCGACAAAGAAGACCCCCCGTAGTGAGAATCGCCAAACACCAGGAACTAGTAGCGATCGGCTGTGTCCTTCTAATAGTGCTCCCGTATCCGAATTTGAAGTTTCTACTAAATTCAAACCTCTTGTGTGGACAAGGGAAGACATAGAGGAAAATAATGTGTATACAACATCTCTTAGTGGTACGCCTTCAGGGGAGATATATCTTGGCAAGTTGTACAAAAACAAGGAAGAATTGAAGAATGTAGTTGGTAGGTATGCACTGAAAAATAATTTTGAGTGGATGGTAAGTAAGTCCGGCATCCGATGTGTTTTACGTTACTTGTAAGGATGAAAATTGTAAATGGAGATTAAGGGGGAAGAAGAAGGCACTTTGTGACATGTTTGAGGTTACTGTGTTTCACAACGAACACACATGTAACTTGGATTCTAGACATTCTGATCACCGGCAAGCAGCACCGTGGGTCATTGGTCACATTATTAAGAACAAGTACACATCAGATGGATCTAACTACAAGGCAAAAGACATACAGAGGGATATGTTTGATGAATATGGCATCAAGATGAGTTACGAGAAAGCTTGGAGATGTAGAGAGAAGGCAGTTATGTACAAGAGGGGTACTCCAGCAGAATCTTATACGAAATTATATGGTTACTTCTACATGCTGGAACAGAATAATCCAGGCACTATTACTGACATTGTCAGCGAGGATAACCGGTTCAAGTACTGTTTCTGGTCACTCGATGCTTGTAGGAAGGGATTTAAGTATTGTCGTCCTGTGATTAGTATCGACGGAACATTCTTGAAGACGAAGTATGGAGGAACACTGTTAGTTGCTGTTGCGTACGATGCAAACAACCAATTGTTTCCGGTAGCCTTTGCAATTGTTGACAGTGAGAATCATGACTCTTGGAAGTATTTCTTGCGAAAGTTGAAGGAAGCCATTGGTCCGGTTGAAAATCTTATGTTCATATCGGATAGGCATCAAAGCATTGAACATGCTGTTGATGTTGTTTTCCCAGAAGCATGCCACTGTGCATGCTTCAAGCATATTACTATGAATGTCAATCACAAGTTTAAGATCGATGTATGCAACAAGCAAATATGGCTTGCGGCTTACGCATGGAACAAGACGGAATGTGATAGGCATTTTGAGGTGCTTGAAACGGATGGACCCCGCCATTGCTACATACGTCGAGCAAATAGGGTTTGAAAAGTGGGCTCGTCCTTATTGTCCGGGCGATCGGTACAACATAATGACAAGCAACGCCGCCGAAAGCTTCAACAAGGTGACGAAGAATTCGAGAAAATATCCGGTAACTATTTTGGTTGACTTCATCGAGTTCACACTTCAAAATTGGTTTGCTTCTCGTCTCGAAAAGGCTAGTAAGTGCGCTACTCCTTTGGCTACTACTTTTGAAAATGATTTAAAGGATCAACACAAAGATGGTATGTTCAGGAGTGTCCTTCGTAATGGTGCCCAATTGTTCAACGTTGGTACGAGTCCTCAAGGTGAGAGAGGTGGTGATGTGAACTTAGTGGAGAGAACATGCACTTGCGGACTTTTCCAAATGCTGAAAATCCCTTGTCCACATGCATGTGCCGCAGCAGTTAGTCAGAATGTGAGCGTGTACACACTTTGCTCTCCATATTACACTAAAGAAACGTGGAAGAAAACCTACGATGCCACAATTAATATTGTTGGCGAGGAGGATGAGTGGGTACTACCGGAACATATCAAGAACATAAGAATCGGGGTACCAGTGGAGAAAAAACCAGTAGGTCGGCCTAGGAAGAGCAATGCAGGTAGAAGACCGACGAAGCGTCGACCGTCTAGTGGTCAGGTGGTAGTGGAACCTCGTCATTGTTCGCTATGTCACGGTTCAGGGCACAACAGAGCTACATGCAAAGCTCGAGTTTGAACCATTTCTCCAATTTTTAAATGAATATGTGTTGTATTGCTGGTTGTTGGATATTGTGCTTTTTTCTCCTAGATTAATAATTTTTTGGTTTGTTTACCGATTTTAGGCGACATTATGCGATTACTGTGCGATTTGTAACTGACAGGAGCTAGTTTGTAGTTTGTTTTGTATTTTTTGGCGATATCCTGCGATTATTGTGCGATTTTTGTGCGATGTTAACTGACAGGATCCTGTTTTTGAGTTTGCTTTGGTTCTGTATTTTTGGCGACATTGTGCGATTATGGTGCGATTTTTCTGCGATGTGAAGTAATCTAGATTTGTTAGTTTGGGTATTTTGGCGATATTATGCGCGATGAATGTGCGATTTTAATGCGATTCCTAGTGAAATAATTTATCAAGAAGTCATCTTCTCACAGGATTTATGAAAAATTTAAAAAAGAAATAAATTGAAACAAGCAACAATTTAAATAGCTTTAAATTTACTTGTTATATATAAATTTGGTGAGATTATAATACAATTACAAAAGGGGAGTTTATGTGTACAAGATTAACATTTCAAAAACCTACAAAAAACTACCACGTTAAGTTCTGGTAAAATAGGTCCACACACCACCTATGTCTAAAGGTGAGCATGTTATCATCATGCACATGCTCCAACGAACGATCCAGCATCAAGTGCTCAATGTGCTCCATGGCATACACTCCACAATTGCCACTAAAAAAAAAACTAAATATTAGCAACAATTAAGTTAAGTAATTCATAATGGAGTGCAAAATTAAATAAATTACTCAAAATATACAAAAGAAAAAGAGATTCACCTGCCGTTCGTTTGTGGTACAACCTCCGAGGTAGCTCGTCTATAATGGAGGGGTAGGAGCTGACTGAGATCGCCCAACTCCACCGGATGTACATAATTGTTGTATTGGAAATAACCGCTATCTCGAATTAGATTTGCAAAGAGCTCGCTGTAAGGCTTCAAATATGACTCCATGGCTGCCTCAACGGTGGCACCGATATCAGAATCATATACAATGATCTCCCAGTTCTCGATATCCACCTCAACTGCCACCCAGTGGCGCTCTTTGGGAAGGTGCAACACAAAGTATATGTACTCCTGCTTCTCCCAACATGGCAAGTATCTGTGCGGTATCCCCTGCACGTAGCTCATGACGCTCTCATCCCATTTGATCTTGCTCCTGTCACCCTCACACATATTCCAAAACATGGAAAAGAACTGTGGAGCAGATGTGTCCAAAACTACACCTTTTCGGGTGTAGACTTCCGGGTACAGGGTCCGTCTTCTTCTCAATAAGTGCGCCATGGCATCAATTTGCTGTGTTCCAAATGAAAACAGTTAGAAAGAAGTCGCATAAAAGTCGCACAACGAATCGCAGGAAATCGCACAGCAAATTACCAAAATTGTATCAGATAATCGCACAACAATCGCTCAAAAATCGCACAGTAATCGCGAACCAACATAAATCAGTTTATAATCGCACATAAATCGCACATAAATCGCATAAAGTCGCATAAACCAGATTACATATAGAGTAAGTATAAATCGCATATAAATCGCATGTAAATCGCATTTAAGTCGCACAAACAATAAAAAACACAATAAATTAATTCTGTTAAGAAATAACTTACAGCATCTTCGAGCCATTCGTTGAGCACCATCAACTTCACGAACCACGATCTAGTGGCTTCGCCAGTGTGAACATCCCTAGGACGGCCATTGTCCCTAGCATAAGTGATCCACTTCTGGAAAAATTTTAACAGCCGGGCGTCCGCCGGTTTCAGGGTGTCTACTACCACGGGCCCCTGTCGTTGTTTCTTCTTCCCAGCAGTGTAGTCATTCAAGAAAACCGGCTTGCGCTTTCGCCTAAGCCTACAGAACTCCACTCCATCTGGTGGCCCCTGCAACTCTTCCACATCCTGAGATTCAGTATCACCCAGCGAAATGACAATGGCGTTTGCAGGAGTAGAAGGAACGTCACATGCGTCAGGTTGCCAATCTTCTGGGTAGACATCATCATCATCATCATATGTCGGCGGTGATGGATGTACCGTCTGTAATGGCTCTGCCGTGTCTGATGGTGTGGGGTCTGATTGTTGTGCCGGCCCTGATGGTTGTGTCGGCTCCGAAGGCTGCTTCTGTAACAAACTTATCACGGTCGCAATTTGATCCATGATAAGATTCTTCATCTCTTTCTGACTTCTCTTGAAGTCAGCCTTCATCTCAGTCCGGGGCGGTGAGAATCGCAACTTGTTGTGCTTCTACCTTCTCCAACCTCTTAGCCAACAAGAGGTAGTTGGAGTCATTGGCTGGAGCAGAGCTTGGGGGCGCAGAGGCAGATGCTGGGGGCACGGTGGCAGATGTGGAGGCGTCTGGTGTTTCCTTGGGTGGGGATGGTGGAATAATTTTGGACCTTTTAACATATTCCGCCACCCGTTGGGCTTGGGTCTCGAATGCGGTCGAATCTTGCGTCCCGGCTTGTGTTTCTTCGACCTCATCTAACCCCATTTCCACTGTGGGGACCTCACCCTCACAATTGTTCTTCCAGTAGTCGACCTCCCAATTCCGAGGATACAATATTTGAAGCACAACCATCTGAAAGAAAGCCAAGTAAACATTTAACATTCAAAATCGCACAGTAATCGTAAATAAATCGCATAAAATCGCAGACAATGACAAAGAAACAAGTACCATATATCGCACATAACTCGCACAAACTCGCATACAAATCGCCAAAAAATCCAGCACAGCAGCCAGGTAAAATCGCACATATATCGCATACAACTCGCATAACATCGCATTAAATAATTGGTATAACACTAACATAATAAATCGCAGACAATGACAAAGAAACAAGTACCATATATCGCACATAACTCGCACAAACTCGCATACAAATCGCCAAACAATCCTGAACAGCAGCCAGGTAAAAATCGCACATAACTCGCACAAAACTCGCATAACATCGCATTAAATAATTGATATAACACTAACATACTAAAATCGCACAAAAGTCGCCAAAACATCGCATAAACATCGTATATGAAACAGATTGACAATCAGAAACATGCAGAAATCGCATACATATCGCATTAAAATCGCTTAAAATCGTATAAAATCACAGTTTCACAATTTTAATACCAAAAAAACAAAGAAACTAAGATTGACATACCCTTTTCTCAAATAGTGCAGCCACGTCAGGTTGCTTCACATCATGTCTCGTAACGGAATCGGGAGTACTCCAATTCAACATTCGAGGGAATCTAGTCCCTCTGCACTGCCCATACTTCTTCCCCAAATCTTGCATCACCTCGAAGGCCCAGTATTGCAGCGCCGGGGCATATCCATAGACATTGTACTTTGCCTCCGGTTGAGTAATTTTTTTCTCCGTCTTCCCTTTCTTCTTCATCTTATCTTTAGTAGAGACCTTATCAATGTAATTCTTCCTCAGGTCACTCATACTCTTACTTGTGGATGACAATAACTTCTGATAAGAAAGGAGGCCCCACGGATACTCGAAGAAGTTTTCAACGTTTTCTACCAGCTTCAGCATATCCGTCCAGATATAAACACCCTCAGCCCTTGATAGAAGAACACCCTCGACAAATGCGCACAGCCCCAACTTGTACACATCGTCCGCCACATCGCAGGACTCAAAAGCTAGCCAAAGGGTTTTGAAAGTGACCCGTTTGGCATTATTGAGGTAGTCCCGCAGTATCCGATCTGACTCACACAGTGTACTCAAATCTCCTGTTGAGGGGCCACCGCTCATCTTTAGTCCGGTGATCAAACCAAACTCAGACCGCCCAAATCTGGCTTCGGTTTTACCAACGTAAAACCAGACTTCATCATTTTTCACCTCAGTCACTTTCGTTTTCCTCAATAGCAGTTGATGCACAATCACCCCAGAGAATTTCAACTCACTGGCATTCCAAAAAACTCCAAAGGGAGTTTCCTTCACCCTCTCAGTCAAGTTGAAGGCTTCAAACTTAGCCTTTATTGAAGCAAAGTACCCATTTCCTCTGTACGTGATACGGCCTGGAAAATGCTCAGCCAAGGGTAGAATAAGTTCAGGAGCCATCTGCATTTACAAGATTAATTAGACTACATCGCATAAAAATCGCACCAAAATCGCTAAATAATCGCATATTTTTTCAATAGTGGAAAAGAATCGCATAAAAATCGCACATGAATCGCATAATATCGCCAAAAAATACAGATCAAAACTAACTAAAACATATGATCCTGTCAGTTAAAATCGCACTAAACATCGCACAAAATCGCACAAAATTGGTTAAAATAATTGCAAACACAATAGATATAAAATCGCACAAAGTCGCACAAGAAATCGACAAAAATCGCACAAAAGACGTTTCCACATTAAATGGTAATTAATGTGACATTTATTATCCCGCCTAACCAACTACTTGATTATGTCGCTAACATGTCGCATAAAAGTCGCGACATGTCGCGAAAATTGCCCAGATTGCTTTTTGCATGACAAACACGTGTACAATTGTGTAATTCAATTTTTACATTTATTATCCCACCTTCCCAACTACTAGTTTTCTCTATAAAAGCCAATTTTCTATCTCATAAGTTACACATATTTTCTTAATTTTTTTCCTCTTAAGATAATTCTCTTAGCAATGTCTACTAGAAGGAACAAGGGCAAATATCCGATTCTTACTCCTGAAGAGATCAAGCAGGAGCCTGATTGTGGGGAAATTACGCCTCAAATGCAAAAAGTGCTTGACGACATGAAACTTTTTGAAAATGAACGGCTTATGAACGAGTGGAGGTTTCTAAAACTTGAAAAAAAATTTAACAAAACAGGTGTATGGGCGGCTCCACCACCAGGGTTCCCCGAAGGCTGCCGTCGCTGCAAGTTAGGTTATTTAAATGGTAAACAGGTGAAGCCTGGATCTCTATGCAAATATTGCAAGGCTACACTTCGCTTTGAGTCGCAAGGCTACACTTCGCTTTGAGTCGCAAATGTAATCGTTAAACGTCGCTAAATATCGACTGAATAAATAAAAGTTACATTAATGTCGCTATATGTCGCTATATGTCGCACAAATTCAACAATCCAAATGCAGTGCTTATTTTGTATCCTTAATCGCACAAATATCGCTTACACGTCGCCCAATATCGCACAAAATAAAAAAAAACCCCAAAATCTATATCCCTAAACTCAGTTTCTTCCCCAAACTCTAAAATTGATAAATTTAAACAAATACATTTCAGTTATATCACAGATGCACAATGTATATGATAAATTGCAAAAAAAAAAGTTAAGTTTAGCCCATACCTGGTTCGTGGATTGTGCTTGGAGTGGGTCTCGTGTGGGTCGTGTGGGTAACACTTGGAAATTTCTGATGTCAGTAAAATCGCACAATAAGTCGCAAATAAATCGCATAATGTCGCTAAAAATTCAAGACCTTGACCACATTGTATAAATCGCTCAAAATCGCACAACATCGCATAATATCGCTTAACATACCCAACACAGAAAGTCTACAACATAATCGCACAAGATCGCACATAAATCGCACAAAAGTCGCAAAAACTCAAAAAACATGTACAGACTCCAGATACGTCGCACAAAAGCGCACATAGAATCGCATAAAATCGCACAATAACCTAAAAACCCAGAAAAATCTATTGTTCGAAACCCACATTCATCCCACAGTTTTATTGCACAAATTATCCCCAAAAAACATACAAAATAACAACTTTCAATTCAATACCAGATTCAACAACAAATGTATGCATTTTAAAGAAGAAAATTCAAAGAAAAATTCCACGAAAACTAACCTGGATTGCTATGTTCGTGGGATTCGACTGGGTCTCCTTGTTCGCTCGGGCGTCAGTCGATGGGGTCGATTGGAGTGGGTTCGAGGGTTCGTCTGGGTTCAAGGGTTCGGTTCGTGCCCGTGGGTTCGTCGTCGTCGTCGTGGGTTCGTGGGTTTGTGGGTTTGTGGGTTCCTGGTCGTCTGGTGGTTGTTTGGTGGTCGACTGTGATTTTGGTTGTTTGGTCGTCTGGTGTGGTTGTTGTTTGCAGCGTCGGTGGGGAGAGGGAATGAAGAGAGAGAATAGAGTTAGAGGGAATGTGAGAAGTTTGAAAAGACAGGGGTATTTTTGGAAGATAATTAAAAGATAGGTATAGTTTTTTTATGTGTAATAATTGGGTATAATTAAACACCCTATCTAATTTTTTAGCATAAATTATCAAATTTCCCTTTATAAATTGCTTTATAAAAGTTGTAATTTAAATTAAGGAAATTTAGTGGGAATACCATACCATTATATAGTTTACTTTAATGGAATGGATGAGAGTGAGACTTGAGCTCAGCTTACTTTAGTGAAAGTGGTACCAAAAGAAGAAAACATTATTAAACACGTGGGAAACTAAGTGAAAAGAAATAAGAAAATTACTTATATAACTTTTATGTATAAATAAAGGATTGTAAGAATTTGCAAATTGACACTACAAAGTTCAAATACTAGGTCGGTGCAACATTCAAGTTCTCTTTCTTTAAGGGCCTAACACCCTTAGGTAGGGTAGTCCATAGTGAGTGATTTGGCTCTTAAGCTCAAGATGGATGGGATGGGAGGGATCAAATCTCCAAGAGCAAATTATATTTTATATCTAGTTTTTATTTTTTATTAAATTTTTACTTTTTTCTTAATTATTTTTTAATTTATACTTAGTTTAATAGATCATATTCTCATGATATAAATTAGGGACTCTAATTTTGACTAGTTATATGAGGTTATATTTAATACTTTGATTATAAAAGACGGTATTTATCAATTAAAATTATTTTATAGTTATATTTAGTTAATATGTAATAAAAAATGGTAGTTCTCAACTTATCCCAATCTCCAAGCACCGACCTATTTATGAGCATTGCTATTTGACAAATAGTATTTTTTGCATAAATTAATGTATTTCCTTAATAACTATAATTAAAAACATAATTGTAACAATAGATAGAGAATTTATTACAATTGAAAACAGACTTGCATCAATAGAACATAAATGGAAATAAATTGTACAAAATTTAAAATTTTACACAAGAAAAATATATACGGTATTAGTATTCATTTGATTATTACTAGTCTACTGGGTCACGTCTAGAGAAAGAAATCAATTAGTAAAGTCTCAAAAATTACAAATACAATTGACATGAACAAGTTTAGACTCTCTCTAAAGCTTTGTCGCAATCCTTTCTGTTTTTTATTGAGATTTTTAAAACTGATTTAAAAAGAGCTTAAGAAACTAAATAAGTAAATATAGAATGGAGATGAGGATTTTTACATGGTTCAGATGTTGATTAACCCTAGTCCACGAGTCAATGTATTAGGCTGAATGACTTTGATGCATTACAGTGGGATCTTACAAGTTCGAGAACCCTAGTTTCTTGCTATATTTTCTCACTTAGGTTTTTCTAGCTTAGAGAGGAAGAAAACCTAAAAATGTGTGAAGTGAATCGTCTGTCCCCCTTGGATGAATGCATAAGGGAGTATTTATAGGTTAGAATTTGGATTTGGGCATACCTGTGACCCGCTAGGATTTTGTGCAAACTAGGTCCACTATTGGAGTAAATACATGAAATACATGACTTTTAGGGCCGTTGGCGGTATTTTGGCTCATGGGGAGAAGGTATCTGTTTAGCTAGGGACCACGTGGTCTCACACAGATGTCCTGTGGGTGTCGTACTTGTGTGTTATTGTAAAGACCGCTTAGTTTAATTTGGAAATTAGCAGTTAATTATGATTAATTATGAAAATTATTTATAGATATTTAAATAATTATTTATGCTGTTATTTTAAATTTCCGAATGCATTTTTATGTCATATAGTGAATTTCATAATTTTGCTTTTCCGGTGCCCGGCAACATGGAACTCGGTGTTTGGCTCAGTAAAATCACAACTTAGCATGTTAGTATTGTGGGACGGTTATTTAGACATTGGGAATGTCGGGATTGGTCGGGAATTTAGAATTTCCCAAAAATATACCCCTTTAGTACCCCTTTATGTTATTTTAGCGTGGAGGGGCAAAATGGTCATTTTGCCCCAATTATGTTTTAACATTTAGTGGACTTATTATTATTGTGTTATGTGATTTATTTTATATGTGTTGGCTGAAATAATAAGGGAATTAATGTTTATTTCATTTTTATTCAAAAGTTGCAAAGTTGAGAAAAACCAAAGTTAAAAGAAAAATCATTTTCTCTCAAGCTCTCTCTCTCTCTCTCTTTCGGTTTGGATTGGGGCTGCTAGGGCTGGGAATTTTCTTGCTTGTTCAAACATTTTCAGCAATTCTAAGTGTGATTCAAGTGGTTGGTAAGGCTTTATAACTATTTTCTATGTTTCTTGGAATTTTTGGAAGAAAATAATAATTTGCATGCTTGATTTGGTTGTGTTGTTGCTGTTAATTATTGATGTTGTTTACATAAGTTTATTCATGTTTAATTGAGTAGATTAGAGCTGCTTGTGATGTATGTTAGTTGTGTTGTTCAAAGTTTTGAATTTTAGCTCAAAAACTATGGTTTTTGAAAGTGAAAATGTGAAATTAGTTGCTGTAGAGATTGTTTGTGCTTGAGTTCATTTTCTGCAGTTTTTATATGCATGATTATGTAGTTTAAATCAAGTTTTGATGCTTGTATGTAAGCTTTAGCCAAGTTTGAGTTTTGAACTCAAAGCTTGGAGCTCACATGGCATTTTTCATATCTGTGGTTTCTGGATGGTTTTGATGCTTTAGAAATGTTCTTTAGGGTCTAAATAGCAGGTCTGGAAGGTTTGGTATGAATTGGATTTGATTTGAGTGAGTTATGGAATTTTGTGTGTTTCCTGTGAGGAACCGGAATTCCGGTTGTGCAACCGGAATTTTGGATGGTGTTCCAGGATTCTCAGAACCGGAATTCCGGTTGCAGAACCGGTCTGCCGGTTGGGGGATTTTTGGGAACCCTAGTTTTTTTTCCCCTTTTTATGTTGTTTAGGGTATTGCCATGCTTTTTATCGATAGGAAAACGTTTAGTTTCTAGTTTAAGTCCCCGGGAAGTGATTTAGCGTATCACTTATTCAGTGTTGTGATTGTTATGGTTTAGGAGCTTGTAAATCGCCGTGCAGTTCGTTCCACTCAGGTTGACCGGAACACCTGAATTCGGAATTGAGGTAAGATTAGTATAATAGTATGCATATGTATTACATGTTTAGTGTGCATGTTAGGAAGCCTGTTAGATTACATTACATATGTATGTTGGCTTCGTACCATCCGACTGTGTCACATCGGTAAGGCTAGAGTATGACTAGCAGCTGGAGTATGACCAGTGTACCGAGTATAGGCTGACACTGTATCGCATCGGTTAGGCTAGAGTATGACTAGCAACTGGAGTATGACCAGTGTACCGAGTATAGGCTGATACTAGGGTTGGTGGTACTGTACTGTTTGACTGTATCACATCGGTTACGCTAGAGTATGACTAGCAGCTGGAGTATGACCAGTGTACCGAGTATAGGTTGATACTGTAACACATCGGTAAAGCTAGAGTATGACTAGTAGCTGGAGTATGACCAGTGTACCGAGTATAGGCTGTTACTTTGTCAATAGTACCGCCGTACGAACGTTCGAGACTCAGTATCGTGTGGGACACGGCAATTAGGGTTATGGTCAGTGGTATGGGCGTCTGATCATAACCCGAGATTTATGTATGATTATGATTATGCTTTTCTTACTGAGTCTGTCGACTCACAGTGCTATGTTTATGGGTAGGTAAGGGCAAGGCCAAGGCTGAGGAACCGTGAGGACGAGCCGATGAAGATTGTACATGTCGGGGCAGTTAGGCCTGGAGCGTACGATCCTCGGGACAACAATGCTTTTGTAATTAGTCGCTATGCGACAAGTATTTTGTAATAGACAGTAAACTTTTTTAAAGTATTTTGTAATCGGGATCCCGAGTATTTTGTATAAAATATTATATAAGTTTAATTAAAAAGCAAAAATTTTAATTAATCACGATTTCCATAAACCTCGTTGATTAGCAATGAGCTGCACAGTACGTTTAAAAATCACGTAATACGCCTATGCTAGTTAGGGTGTTACAGTTATGGTGTCAAATATGTGTCGTTAGACACAATGGAGGTTTTCCATTTGGTGGTGTCCAGACTACCATGTTCTGACATAGGAGATAAGATCTGATGTAGTAGGACCAGACGTCAGAGGCCAGCCACTTCACCTTACAAAGATCTTTCGGAGGCGCCTCTTGGAATACCATCTTTGGATGTGTCCCAACATTCTGTTGGAAATTATTTTACCAGGATCTTAGATCTACTCACAAGTATGTTGATTAACACCCTAAATATGAACTTCTAAAATGATTATAAATCAAACACATATAAAGTATGAGAAACCTTACATTGGGTGCAGCGGAATATAATGTCTCCTTCCACTCAGATCTCTAACCCTTGTATCATTTCTGTCGCAGAGTATTATCAAGATCTGAGCCCGAATGTCCTTCTTGTTGAATGTCTTTCTTCACGATCTTCCTCACTATGATTGAGGTATCACTTGCTGTGTGTGGGCACTACTCTATCACTAAGAGGTTCGAAATTATTCAAGGAAGAAGAAGAGGGTGAAGGTGGTGGCTAGGTTTAGAGAGAGAAGGCTCAGGTTTTTCTCTGAAGGAAACAAGAAGTGAAGTATATATTTCATGAAGCCATCACTGTCTATTTATAGCATACCACATAGGGTTAGGCTTGAATTATTTGGCATTAAAATAATGAAAATATCAGATGATATTTCCTATAAAAGTGGTCGGCCATGGCTTAATGGATTTGGGCCTCACTTTTGCAAATTTTTGCAGTTTTATCAATTCTGCATCTCACTTTCTCAAAAATGCCAACTTTCAAATTCAACCATTTAAATGCCAATTCTAACTATTTAATAACTATAAATAATTATTAAATAATATTGTCATTTATCATATTTATTAATTGAACCATACAAAGTATCTTAATTAACAAATATGCCCTAAAAACTCTTTCTTTACAATTTCGCCCTTACTTAGTGAAAAATTCACAAATAGACATAGTATAATTTGAGAATTATAATTGATTAATCAAAACCAATTAAATGAGTCTTACAAGTAATATTGTCTCAACTAGTGGGGGGACCATGGGTCTTTATAACCGAGCTTCCAATAAGCAGATCAAGAATTCACTCACTTATTAATTCTTCGTTGAATCAACACATAGAACTTAGAATTGCACTCTCAGTATATAGAACGCTCTATATGTTCCACCATATAGACACTTCATTAGTTATCCAATTTGATCAATGATCCTCTATATGAATGATCTACACTGTAAAGGGATTAGATTACCGTGACACCCTACAATGTATTTTATCCTTTAAATACTTAACCTCGTATAAATGATATTTCAGCTATGTGAAACGAGTACTCCACCATTTATTTTCGTTTGGTCAAGCTCGAAGGAAATCATCCTTTACTTTCTATTCGCCAGATAGAAGCTATAGATTCCATATTTATGTTAGCGCTCCCACTCAATTGCACTACCATGTTCCCAAAATGTACGTATCACCCTGACCCAAAAGTAGGCTTAACTAACAA